>NW_014577286.1:546065-550241 GCF_000485595.1 Priapulus caudatus | reverse complement strand
TGACGTCTCGCTTCCTCTCTACTCTCTCTTCTTCTTTCTCTGTCACTCGCTCTTCCCTCCACTCTCTCATTCTCCATCCCCCTCTCTTACACGCCTACACTCTTTGTCACTCCCCCCCCCACTCTCTCATTTTCCATCCACCTCTCTTGCACGCCTTCCAATAACTCGCTACTTCATTTTTGGTATTTTCAGTCGACTTATCGTGTCGTAAGATTGCTGTGATTGTCATCGCATGGTTCGGCGTCTTCTAATAATAGAGGTAGACGCACCACGTCTCTGGGCATTCCTCGCTAATTAGAACAGAATACACTGGGTCTTATACACATCCATGCCGCCAGACAAACCGCGCGCATCTTCTACGCGCGTAAATACTCTTACGCTAGAGTTAGGGTTAGGGTTAGGGTTAGGGTTAGGGTTAGGGTTAGGGTCAGGGTTAGGATTAGGGTTAAGGTTAGGGTTAGGCTAGGGTTGACTGATCGTATTCACAATACTTCGATATCCGCGAGATATTTGTAAGGATACTCCTGCCGTTGTTCGGTCGCAGATTATTTAACGACAAGATGGCGTCTGCATATACGCCACTAGCAGCTAATGGTCGCTGTCTGTGAGGACAGCACATTAGTACACACTCTGCTGCGCGCATTCTTAGCATTCAAGCCGAAATTAGTCGCCTGATTAGATCAGCTAAATGCTCTGTCTATAAACAGGCTTTCTATGCCTAGTCTTATAGATTCCTATCCATTCGGAAGCATTCACCCCATCAGCGGAAAGCAGCCACCATGTTCTAATCGTCTTGTTATCTAATATTAAAAATGTCTTTCAGCGTTTGCTGTGCAGCTTACTATTGTAATAAATCTCTGTGGTGATCTATACACACTAACCTCACTGTCTGCACTTTACCTGAACACAAACCTTGAATGTTTAATCTGCAATCGCCACGGCTATATTTGCGTAATGTAATACAACTGAAATGCCGATTTTCATGTTATTGGATGATGGCGATAGGATAATTGGATTGCCAACGACGTGTACTGAAAACAGTATTTTTCAGGGAGGAAATGGCTGATTGATGCAAGATCATCGCAGAGCGGCATTCTAAAACGTAATTTTCATCATTCGCCGTATTATTTTGTGGTCAATATGCTTTGTATTGAAGTAAGCCCGAGTGACTCCCTTTATTTATCATTTTTAATATTTAATGAAGTACGAACGCACGACAATATCTCCGGTACAAATTTCGTGGGCAGGCAATTTTTTGATGCATTTTATGCTGTAACGCACGGGTTATTTGCTTTTCAAAGTCAACACCGAGAAACTAAGTCAGCCGGGAAGCTTTATAACAGCCCGCAGTCCCGATATTTGCGGTCACACACTATATACTTAGATAGAGAACGTTCCACTGATTTGATCCAATGGCACATGTCAGCTAAACTCGCATCGCTGTGCAGTCACATTTCAGTCATCATTTTCTCCTCGCTGGTGACTAGAAAATAGATAGAATCAGGAGGCAACCCGGCGTCGCTCAGATGGGTAGAAATGTAGAAATAAATCACTCGTATGAATAGAAGACATTCGCCTCCGAATTTACATGCAGGTCTACAAGCGCTATGATCGAATACTCGTGCCCTACGACACTGAATAGAGATTGCGCAATAAGAGCGTGTCCACGGCCTGTGATTGTTGGCGTTAAACGGTGGCGGTGCAATCACACATCCTCACACGACACAACAGAGGGCAGATCTCAGCAGTTTATCGAGCACAGGCTATATGCTAGAGGACAGAATGTCGGTCTGCGCCATCGAATTATTTCTAGTCAGTTATGTGATCCGCGCGTGTGGATAGCTAGACTCACACACACACACACACACACACACACACACACACACACACACACACACACACACACACACACACACACACACACACACACACACACACACACACACACACACACACACACACACACACACACACACACACACACACACACACACACACACACACACAACACACACACACACCAACACACACACACACACACACACACACACACACATACATACACAACACACACACACGCACGCACACACGCACGCACACGCACACGCACACATCACACAATGACATCACACAGCACCCGAACACACGCACGCACGCGCACGCACGGCACACACACGCACGCACACGCACGCAGCGCACCCACACACGCACCTCCACACACACACGCGCGCGCACACGCGGCACACCCGCGCACACGTCATGCACACACAACACACACCACACACATACACACACACACACACACACACACACAACACACACTACAAGCAACACATTTGAATGATCGAGACTGCCCTTTTTGCAATGCCTGCGGCGACATAGCCAACCGGTTGCCAACAGATTAGAACACAATATACCGCATGGCGGTTTTTTAAATGCAAATTTCGTTGATGAGTGCGTAAGCGATTTCTCAAACCTGAACAAGAATCTCTTGGCGCAAGCGGCTATTAGCTTTTCAGGGCTTCTCCTCCAAATCGATAATTTTTTAGCTTTGAGGCAAAAGCGTCGACTCGTTCTGTCTGTGAGTAGTTCGTCAACAGCAGCAGCAGCAGCAAGTACGCAAAGCGGCTGCGTAGTGCGTACACGCGTTTGCATGCATCTATCCATTGCGTGCATTGCGTCGTGGAGGGCTTTTTGGCGGCTTTTTTTGGGCGGGGGCGCGTTGTTTGCGTATGTGCGAGCGTCGTGTGTGGTGTGTGTGTGTGTGATTGTGTGGTGCGTGCGTGCGTTGCGTTGTGTGTGTGTGCGTGCGTGGCCGCGTGTGTGTGGTGGTGTGCGTGTGCTGTGTGTGTGATTGTATGTGCGTGTCGTGCTAGTGCTGCGCGTGTTGCGGTATGTGCGTCTGTGTCTGCGCGTGCGCTGCGCGCGCGCGTGTTGTGTGTGCTGTGTGTGTGTGTGTGTGCTGTGCGTGCTGTGCGTTGCTCTGCTTCGCGTGTGTTGCGTATGTTGCGCGCGCGCCGGCGCGTGATGTGTGTGTGCCTGTGTGTGTTGGCGTGGGTGTGCGCGACCTGCTGAGTTGTGTGTGTTTGTGATTGTGTTGCCTGCGGATCTGTGCATGTTCCCCTGTGTGTTGTGTACTGTATTTTTGTGTAGTGCCGCGTCGCTGTGTGGTGTTGTGATCCTCATGTGTGATGTGTTGTGTGTGTATAGTTGGCCCGTGCGTGCGTGCTTTGTCGGTGTTTGCGTATTCGGTGATGTGGCGCGTGCCGCGCGCGCTACCTTATGGAGACCGTGTGTGCGTGTTCCTATTGTGCGAGCGTGGTGCGTGCGTTGCATGCTTCGTACGCGTTTGTAGTTGCGTGTAGTGTGTGTGTGCGCTGCCTATGCCGTCCTGTGGCGTGCGTGCGATGCTGTGCGTGCTGGTTGTAACTACTCTGTGTCTGTCGTGTGCGTGCTGCGATGCTGGTGCGTGTGTGTGATGTGATATGTGGTGTGTGTGTTTGTGTTGCTTGTGCTCTGTGTGCTGTGTCTGTGTGTGTGTGTATGTGTCGTGTGTGTGCTGGTTGTGTGTGTGTGTGTGCACTTGTGTGCGTGTGTGCGTGTGTGTGTGTGTGGTGTGTTTGTTGTGTTTTGTCGTCGTCGTGTGTGTTGTGTGGGTTGTGTTAGTGTGTGTGTCTGTGACGTGTCTCTCTGGCTGGTGGTTGTGTGTGTGTGTTGTGTGTGTGAGTCTAGCTATCACACATGCGCGGCAATCCAAGCTACCTGTACTCAGGAAAGTAAGCGTCCGGACCTTAGGCGACAGACCGCCGATATTCGTCGGGGTTCTCTTCAGAGTATAGCGCCTGGTATTGTGCCTGGTAGTTAATACTGGTTGAGATTGCCTCTGTTTAGTCGTGTGACGATGTGTGATTGCACCCCACCGTTTAACGCCAACAATCCACAGGCCGTGGACACGCTCTTAATTGCGCTAATCTCTATTCTTAAGTGTCGGGAGGGCAACGAGTATACGAATCATAGCGCTTGTCAGACCTTGCATGTAAACTTCGGCTAGGCGAACATGCTCTTCTAGTCTACGACTGATTGATTTTTACAATTTCTCACATTCTGCAGCGATTTTTGCTTAATCTATTTTCTAATCACCCGAGTATGATGACTGAAATGTGACTGCCAGGATCC
>NW_014577286.1:540491-546055 GCF_000485595.1 Priapulus caudatus | reverse complement strand
GTGTGTGTGTGTGTGTGTGTGTGTGTGTGTGCGTATGTGTGTGTATGTGCGTGCGTGTGTGTGTGCGTGGCAATATCAAGATGTATGGAAATAATAAAAAGTATAATATCAACTTTGAGTGATATGGGTTTATGACCCCCCCCCTTTACTTATGGATATATTTTAAATAAGGCAACGGTTAATTAGTTAAATCCACCATGCAATCAGAGGTGGTAGATGAAAATAAGAGGATTAATCAGATGATAAAGAGAACGGATTAAGAGGTGGTGAACGAGGGGCAGGGAAGACAGGGCCAGAGAACGACCAGAACAAAGAGGAAGAACGGGAGAGGGCAGAGGAACAGATGGAAAGGGGCCGGTGGACGTATGGAATGATGATGAGTGGTAGGAGTTAAGAAGGAAAGCGGGGTGAGAGCATAAATATTATGTAGCATAAATAGGAGGAATCCATGCATCCAGCAACCGGGGAGCGCTACGCGTGCGTATATACGCTAACCGTAGACCGCGCCTGGCATCAAATAATAGCGACCTATGCAACGACGAATCGTTAAATAAATAACGATAATGTTAATTACAGTTTAGACAAAGAAGCTAGTCGAGATGTCCATTTATGTATTTCTCTACACAGAACCGCTTATGTTCCAACCGCGCGATTGAGTGCTAAAGTTCTCCTCGCAATGGCGAGTGCATCCGAGTGCATCACAGGGAAGAAAGTGTTCGGTGTCATGTCGACAACGGCATGCTCCACATTTTTTTGCGATAATCTTGGCATTTCGCAACTGGGCGTAAAATATCTAAACAACTATCCCATCTTTCCATGTTTTCACCCATCCTTTTTCTTCTACCCTCCTTGTCTCATCCATTTTCATTCCACTTCTCTTCTGCGCGCCCCTTCGTCATACCATTTTCCTTCTGTTTCCATATTTCGCTATGCCCTCAATTATACGATTCAAACTCTACCTCCCGTTCTTTTCCTATTTTCGTCTTCTTCTTCTTTTTCTCCTCATTCTCCTCCTTTCCATTCATTGTTTCATCCGCCTTCTTTCCCCTTACACATATGTCTCTTCCTCCTCTTTTTTTCCGTTTCTTAATTCTCCACGTGCCCCATTAACCTATTCTATTATCGCCTCTTTTTCGCCCTCTTATTTAGCGCCTCTTAATTCTCTTCTTATATTATTGCTTCCGTTTTCCTACTTTCCTTCTCTCTTTTTTGAGTGCACAGTAACTTGTAATGAATATAAATTAAAACGCTCATGAATCCACGCTGATCAAATGCTGACATTATAAATTGTATTATTTACAGCAGCTACATTTAATTATATCGTTTTCTAAGAATGACTTATGCTTATAAAATGTCAACCCTTGCGCCAATCATGCCATTTTCTCTTTGCCATCGTAAAGCAATTTCCTATTTGTACCTAATTTTCCGTGTGACCGCTTTTTCCCGCGAGTAGTTTTCCAGTCAGTAATTTCCCGGGGTCCAGCGATTAACGCTGGGTGCTCAACGAGGAACACTGCTGCTCGGGATAAGACCAATACAAGCATCAGCTGCGGGGGCAACACACACAGAGCAATCGGCGTGTGCTCAGCGCCACCGCCCTGCTGTTAGAGAGTACCAGCACATCTACGCGCTACTCTCGGTGACAGACTCCGTGTGCAGACCGAGGCTGTAACAATCTCACGCAGGAGCGTAGTTTAGCGCGGGTGCCGTAGACCAGCAAATGTACCCCTTAACCCGAGAAGGCAATTTTTGCAATCTGCACACAGAATGGGCGGGGAACGATGACGGCCTGGTACTCTCGTTGTATTTTCGCATCTCGATCTCGTATTTTCTTTTTGTGTTTTTGCATCTCTCGTATTTTTTTTGTATGTTTGTATCTCTCGTCGTATTTTCACAATATGCACACCGACTGGGCGCGGGGACCGATGACGGTATCTCTCTCGCTGCGCGGCGGGCCCCGGGTTCCTCACTCGTATACGGCTAATGAGGTGACGTCATGATAAAGATCGCGTGCGAAACCCTTTCATTTCCGGCGACGGCAGCCGTAGAAAATCCGCGGTGGCAGGAGCAGCCGTAGATCGAACCCCCTAATTACACCCCCACGCCGGTACCCGCGCGAGCAGCTATCCATCGGAAAGAGCACCGCATGCCGCAAACTGTTAGAGCGATATACGGGCTCGGCAAACAGGAACGAACCTATTCACAATATGTAACGATTCGCACCACGATATCGGTTACGCAGCCGCACGCGCTCCCTCTACCGGCGCTCGGACAATTACGCACGACCGAGTGAATGCGAACGAGATTTCAATGAAGCGGATGCTCAATTACTAGGTTACGTCCCAGCAAAACATAGCAAAACTGAACATGTCTTTAGTGTAGAAGCATAAGTACTAGGCATATAAAATATATGACAGAATTCGTACCGGATTAAAAATTCCTCACGGCTAAAGATTATAAACGCAGACACTTGGAGCTTTTGTTCGAATAAAAAATGGTATAGAGTGGGTGGCGTGCGTGTTTTGATTGCCCACGAAGAACAACAAAAGCAGAAGCACGACCTGGTAATTCAACCATGACAGACGAGCGTGAGCAGAAGCTTTGGTTTTTATAAAAACAGCAATTAATTTTTTTTAAATTCCAATTAGGGCGGTCTACAGCATAGACGAGGTAACCGAAACACTTCACTTAGTCAGGATGACTACTGTACGCTTAGTTATGGCAACCCATACCTACGCCTAGTAACGGTATAACCTACACGCCTAGATAGGATAAGCTACACTTCTAGGCTATTCTAGTCTAGATAGGCTAACACACACACCCTATATGCACTTAGTTATGTCAACCCGCCTACGCATGGTAACTATAACTATACACGCGTAGATAGTGTACACTAGGATCCCTATTTATATATAGGGACCCTAGGATACACTACACACTTTATGTCTAGATAGGCTAACACACACACACACACACACACCACACACACAACACACACACACACACACACACACACACACACACACACACACACAACACACAACACACACACACACACACACACACACACACACACACACAGCACACACACACACACACACACACACACCCACACACAACACACACCACACACACACACACACACACACACACACACACACACATGCACACACACACACGCTTACGCGCGTGTGCGCGTTTCTTTGTTTATCTGTGCAAGATGTGAATACACTGTGTGTCAGAGATTAAAGTTTATTCAGTTTAATACACAAGTTTGGATTTATATCATCTTTTATACATTCAAATATAATTCAACGTTACATTTTGGAGCCAGTGACAGTCCAAAACCTGGGTATTCCTTTGCGGACGCAACGCAAGGTACTCCATTATGCCGATCTACGGGTCATACTACGAAAGGAATATGGAGAAGGAAGAAGACACAGGAGGAGCCGCTGGGTACACCGCTGGCAAGAAGACTGGAGAGAGCGAAACGGAGAGCGGACGAGAGAGCAAGAGAGACGGAGGAAGAGAGAGAGAGAGAGAGAGAGAGAGAGAGAGAGAGAGACGGGAACAACAGCAAGAGTAGGAGAAACAAAGAACGACGGAGAGCGAGAGAGAGAGAGAGACGAAGAGTGACGGAGAGCGAGAGAGAGAGTCGAAGAATGACGGCGAGCGAGAGAGAGAGAGTCGAAGAATGACGGCGAGCGAGAGAGAGAGAGGGACGGAAACAGCGAGACGCGGGAGAGAGAACGGTGGATACACACGGCGTAGGAACTACTGTGAGTAAGTCAGCGTGAAGGAAGGAAGGGCCGGTGTTGCATCCGTGATACTGCGAGGGCAAGTCCGAGTCTCGACCTGTGTGTGAGATAGAGAAGATAGTAGAACAGAGAAGGCAAGGCTGACAGAGCAGACACAGAGGACGTAAAAGATCAATTGCGAACTATAATGGCTAAAAAAAATCCAGAGAATTCTAGAAGTTAATGGGTGGAAAGCTTTAATCTCGTGCCGTCGAAACTGAACGTGAAAGGGTGACATCATCAGGAATGTGTATTTTTATCTGTTTTTTCTTTGTTTTATGTACGCGGTATTTTTTTTCATGGTAGATGCTTGTGACCGTTTGTCTTTGTGTGGAAAAATCTTTGGTATGAAACTTTGTGTAAAAATGTGTGATCGTTTTCTTGAATTTGTCGTAGCGGTACGTTTACACTATATTGTCAGACTGCTAAAAACATTTTAAAATTAGAGTTTGATAGGCCTAAAACATTTAATCGAAAATATGAAATCAGTTTTGCGTGTTTTTTTTGCTGTATGATGTGTGGAAGTGACAAAGGTTGTCAGGTCTACATCGGTGCTGTGTGTAATAATGGAATTAAGAGGTTTAAATGAGGATATAATGAAGCACATGGCTAAACGTGGTTTCGGTAATGCGTGTCGGTATACGCATACGCCACGTACGTTACAGCTTAAAAAGACGAAAGAGTGAGAGTAATTGCAGCGATATCAAAATGTTTACTGCCAAATGTGTTAAATTTCTGACTAGTATGGTGATCGAACTTAATCGTTACTTGTTTTGTAGAGTGTAAATATAGTTAATGATTCAGTAAAGTTGAAAATATAGTTTAGATCGGTCAGGAGTCCGAAATCACGATGGGGCATCGTGTTATGAAAAGGGGAGAGAAATGTAACATATGATTTACAGATGTTACATAAATTAGTTAGAAACGCGGAGTGCGGCTAGACTCGGGGTTGTTTTAGTGGTAGTCTATGTAGACAGAGCGTCGCGCGTCTTGTTGCGGCTACATTAATGTTATAGGGAGAATTGTGAACGTGTTTTAGGTCGGACGTTTCTAGGGTCATTGTGAAATAAGGGTAGGCACATAGGGCTGTGGGTTAGTGACATATGTGGGGGACAGATGTGTGGTAGGGGAGAAGGACAGAGATGTAGGAGTGGAGGAGTCTGGTGGTGGTCGCGTGAGTAAGCCCACGCGCCTACGCGCGTGTGCGCGTTCCTTTGTTTCTCTGTGCAAGATGTGACTACACTGTGTGTCAGAGATTAAAGTTTATTCAGTTTAATACACAAGTTTGGATTTATATCATCTTTTATACATTCAAATATAATTCAACGATACACACAGCTATTTGTTTTGCTGACGGCAAGCGTCGATATCAGATCACTCGCTCCACATCAGCTCTACGTCTATCGACTGATCCGCCTCAACTCGACCAAGCGGAGGGAGCGCGGGGGGAGGAGGAAGGGGGGAGGGGGTTTCGCGATTGAATCTAGATGAAGAGGAAGGGATAATAGAAGGTGCGTATTGGCGCAGAGCGACGCGTCGATCGCGATTAGCTAACGGAAACTCGCATATAGTCATTATCACGATTAGAATCGCAACTCACGCGTGTATGCCTGCGTGCGCGTGCGTACGTACGTACGTGTGTGCGTGTGTGTGTGTATATGTGTGCGTGTGTGTGTGTATATGTGTGCGTACGTACGTGTGAGCGTGTATGTGTGTGTGCGTGTGTGTGTGTGTGTGTGTGTGTGTGTGTGTGTGTGTGTGTGTGCG
>NW_014577286.1:537934-540466 GCF_000485595.1 Priapulus caudatus | reverse complement strand
TCGCGCATTGAACTTAGAGGACGAGGAAGGATAATAGAAGGGGTGCGTAGTTTGCCGCGCAGAGCGCGCGCGTCGCATTGCGCGATTAGCTAACGGAAACTCGCATATAGTCCATTATCACGATTAGAATCGCCAACTCACGCGTGTTGCCTGCGTCGCTGCGCGTGCGTACGTAGTGGTGTGCGTGCTGTGTGTATACTGTGTGCGGGGTGTGCGGTGTGTGCGTGTGTGCGTGTGTGTGTGTGTGTGTGCGCGCGCGCGCGCGTGTGTGTGTGTTGTGTTGTGCACGCGCGCGTGTGTGTGGTGCGCGCGTGCTGTTGTGTGATTCCGGTGTGTGTGTGTGTGTTGCGTGTGTGCGGTGTGTGTGCGTGCGCTGCGTGTGTATGTGTGTGTGTTGGTACGTGTGTGTCGTGCGTGTCTGCTGTGTTGTGTTAGCGGTGTGTTGTGTGTCGTGCGCGCCCGGTGCGTAGATGCTTTTTGCTGCGGGTACGTGCCTTTTTGTGTGTGATTGAACTGTGTGTGGTGTGTGTTGTGTGTGTGTGTGTGTGTGTGTGTGTGTGTGTGTGTGTGTGTGTGTGTGCGCGCGCTGTGACGGCGTTGGCGGTGGGAGGTCTTTATTGTTGTCGGGCCTCGTGCAGGCACCAAGCATAATTCAACCTCTGCCAGCCTGCACTAATGACACTGCACGCAATCCTCTATAACACTTTTCATAATAATCCCTATAATTAACTACGAACTATGCATATCGCAAGCTGTGTTTACACACATGAGGCATATTATACCGAGGAAAGCGAGTCAGAGATGGAATTAGCAGAAACATCTACTGTTTTTATTGTAACCAGACAGAACTGAATGCTTCTAATTACGCTCCCTAATGCGAACACACGCGCTTAGGCTGAGATATACTGGTTAATTACGCGGACGCAGGTAAACATCTCATAATGAATGCATACGGATATTGTTCCATTCGCTCCTAATGTCATTAGGGTATTCATTAGGTTTCATAAAATCTGGCTATTAACCCACTAGTGATTATAACCGACGGCGAGTGTATGCAAGCACGTTGTCTCGTGCTGGGTATAGACGCCGCAGAATCAGCGCCCAGTAACGAATGTAAAGCGCTCGGCCTGCCTGCCGCCCATCCGCCTCCGTACATAGCTTGTAATCAGACTCTGCCTCCTGGCATTGATCAATAACGGCTACTAAGCTTCACTACGAGATCTGCTGCTGCTGCTTCGGCTGGGAGCACCACTTGCTGGATGCCGGAACGTTCGTCGCCGGCTGGCATTGACAATCCCGGAGGCTCTGTGTTCACGTGCCTGCGATGTCACCGTCAGGGGCGGCGAGCACGGGCTCAAGGATACGGAAACAACTAGTATATAAGCAGGGGGCGAATAATGACAGCTTTCTCATTATTCATCCCCTTGGTATAGTTATGTAACCCTAAACAAGCGTAGAGTCTCCTGTTGGGTTACATTATTGTATCAACGAGCTTGTAACAACAAGCTCCCTTGCCGCTGTATACGTACGCGACAAAATTAACCGAAAATATGTACCGGTGTAGCGTGAGCGATTGCATACCTATTATATTGCGCCTTCCGGGTGCAGAATATAATGAACACGCCTGTGAAACCATGCTACCTATGATATGATGCTACCGGTGCCGGTATAGTGGGGCAGATATGTAACAAAAATAGGTCGAAATGTTCACATCCGGCAGAAAGTGTGAAATTTTGCATACAGGGGTATTTTGACATGCTGAGTTCGAAAATTGCCGGATCCAAGAGGTCTGACCACTGGGTCGGCCGCCATCTTGAATTCCAATATGGCCGCGATAACGAAACATTGAATATTACTATCTTGGGTTCTAAATGACCTGATTGCAGAACCTTTGCAGACCTGACCTTGAATATTTGCAATTTCCAGCACACCGTTTCTTACATTTGCACTTGATCAGCTCTCGGCACCCCTTTGACGACTATTGTCCAATATTGTCCAAATTGGACGCCAGCCATCATCAGCATTTTTCGCCCATCTTCAATCTGCAGGTGAAGGCAGCTCTGGGTTTGCAATTTGAGACCGTCCCCAGATGTGACCAGCCTGAAAGACTGCCCTCTTCACATGTTGACGCAGTGACTCCTTTGTCGGTGGAATGTTTTCCAATTGCCGATTTCCCTGAGCAAACAGCTGCTTCCGTGCTTTCTTCACTTTCTTCAGAGGCGAAGTTCTACTGTACAGAGCAACGAAGAACCTCTCTATGTTGTTCATGTCATCATTTGTTACTTCAGCTGGTGCATGTGAGAGATGATTGAAGACCTCCTTCAAATTAGGCATGGAATTCCATATGTTCCACGCGGTCCTTTTGCCAATCCCAGATATGGCAGAAACAGCGTGAGAACAGTATGGCAGTATCGCATCCGGAAACAGCGTGCAGGAACAAAAGGCCCCATGAGCGTTCAGGGCCAATGTGAATCGCAATCGTGTGAGCAGAAATGTGCCTGAAATTGTTTCCATGTCCAAATGCCAACCACA
>NW_014577286.1:510337-533981 GCF_000485595.1 Priapulus caudatus | reverse complement strand
ACACACACACACACACACACACACACACACACACACACACACACACGACGCCGCACTACACACGCACACTACACTACACACACACGTACACACACACACACACACACACACACACACACACACACACACACACACACACACACACACACTTAGGCGGTGTTGCGAGCCTTGACGATAACATGACAATCATTAATGGAAACAATGTAAATATTTTTTCCTTTCAACTATTCGCTCTCTTCGTGCTTCGCTGATACATTATACACTTCACACACGCAAATTACGAACTAAATGTGATTAATGCAAACGTATAGTTAAGCCATGGGTCACACATAGTGCCACACATATGAAGAAACTCAGCGAAGACTGAGATAACATATTGGGTGAAATCGCATGCAGTTTAATAGTAAATTGTCAAGGAGTTCTTCTTCTCACCATCTAGTCAATTAGCACCATCTAAGCTACCTCACCACCTCTAGCTCTAGAACTATAACCTTTCGCTCTGCCACAGTAGCCTTGGCAGAGCGAAGGGCTATAGTTCTAGAGCTACATCTAACACCGTTTATCGCTGGTTAACGTCAGTTTTTCTCCTAGTCCAATTGCCTTCCGATAGAACTAGTGATCGTGATTTTAACTGCGCATGTAAATCTACGGGATAGTATACCATGTACGTGTGTTTACATTGCTGTATAGTTAGAGGTAAACCGACCAGGCTCTCCGACTGTTACACGGCGTTCACCTCTCGCCACGTAGTGTTAAGCGAGATGGGAACTTGTGGCTAAGTTAAAGGCATTTTGAGTTAGCAATGCGGCTCCGATCTTCGTCGCGTTACCGCACGCAGTCATCTTTATCATAGTTATCATCATTATTTTATCATAAAAATAGAGACTATACGTCGTGAAGCCTGTACATCGAACCTCAACGTGATGTAAATTCCAATCGAAAAGAAGCCGGAAGAGTTTACATACAACGATTTGAAATGAACAGCGGCCGACAATACCTAATAGCTGAGCGCAATGCGGGGAAGTTGCGATTGAACTCGGTGAAACAAAATTTGTTACGTTGACCGTATTTCAACGTTCTGCGGTAGTCGTATCACTTCTTCGTAACCCAAAGAAAATGTTATAGCGGTTTCCTACCTTTGCGAATGCGTGTCTGGCAGTATCCAGCAGTGCGGACGCGTTGAAATTACATTTGAACACAAAATTTCGTAATACTTCGCAGCTGAATTCAATATGGAGGCGAGATCATGAAGACGGAAAACATTGCTTGTACATTTCTAGATGGAATGCGGTCATCACGTGAGCAAGGAGCTACATATACCTATATATGGTTATGTAGCTCCTTGCACGTGAGGAACGTATTCCTGCTGTCTCCGCCAGGTACGGAGAACACAAAACAGTGTCGTTTATGTAGTGGCCAGGGCGTGCCGTTGTAGCACGTAGGCCGCTCTATCACTTTTTTCGACCCAGTTATCTTCTTTTTTAAAACCCATAATTCAATCCTAGCTTGCTGGTACGAGTTAAGAGTCTAGACAGGAAAATTTGAAATGACGTAGCGAAGAATATGGCTTAATTAGGTGACTATTCTTCGTCATCTAGCGCTGTCATTTCTATCGCGTGCCGTTTCATTCAACCACTCTACCTGCCGAAAAGACTAGGATCCGATCTTGTCAGTTTTTTTAACTTTTAACTCTTGAGCCTATTTTAACTCGTTTGTTTGTTGGGTTTAAAAGTGATATTGAATGACATGCGTCATTCAGTTAGCAAGAGGCCAGCGGAAGCCAGAATGAACATCGGTGAAGGCTGTTTCGGCGCTAATCTGGGGGTTTGTAAAGACAAATATTTCTGTACACTCCGCCGCACCATGTCTTGGCGCTCGATCAGATAGTCAGGCTACCACTTTTAAATCCTGGCTACGCCCTGGTGCCGCCGGAGCATTTTAAACTAGAATAATTCATAATGTATTTAGGTTATAAATCAACGTTAAATCTGTTTGCCAAACGCTTTTTTCAGAGATTCATATATTTATCATCGCGAGTGGTGTATGTATTATGGCTGTGTGTGTTGCTATGTGTGTGGTGTGTGCATTGTTGGTTGTGGTTGTGTGTGGGGTAGTGTGTGTGTGTGTTTGTGTGTGTGTGTTGTGTGTGTGTGTGGTGTGTGTGGTGTGTGTGGTGGAGTGTGTGTGGTATGTTTGGCGATGCAAGTCGTGGGTGTGTGTGTGTGTGTGTGTTTTTGTGTGTGTGTGTGTGTGTGTGTGTGTGTGTGTGTGTGTGTGTGTGTTTTGTGAGTGTGTGTGTTGTGTTTGTTGTGTGTGTGTGTGTGTGTGTATATATTATTATATGTGTGTGTTTTTAGTGTCGTGTGTGTGTGTGTGTATGTGTTTGGGGTTGTCTGTGTGTTTGTGTGTATGTATGTGTGTGGGTGTTGTGCGTGCGTGCGTGCGTGGTGCGGCGTCGTGTTGGCTGTGTGTGTGTGTGTGTGTGTGTGTGTGTGTGTGTGTGTGTAAGCACGCACACCTTCCACACGATTGTAATCGAGGCTGCTTAATTAACGAACAGTTAACAGCACACGAACTCATCTCCTGCGCTGCCCGCAAAAAAAGCCCCACAAACGCAACCATCTATCACTGCAGGCAGCAGCAGTTATTGAATGCCGGAAGACTGATATGGCAACAGCGCAAGGCTTCACTGCCGCCGGCAGATGGTGCAGCTTCATTTTTTCCTCGTCCTGATCAGCGCTGTTAACGCATTTTTGTCCCGTCTCGGCGCTTCGCAATTCCCTACTTCCAATTAGTTTTCGAATCCGGCGTATCGATCTCAACCTAATCGAATACTCAGTTTTATTTAGTGCCAAGCTCCCCGCCACAGGCAGACAGATAAGGCTCCAATGCCACCGCTGATAGCTAAGCGCAGTCTAGATGTGCCAGCACAGAAATTACATTCGTTTCTCACGCACAGCGTTAGGCCCCTACGTGGCAAACCGCAAGCGAAGAAGTCTACAACTGCTACCGCTGTAATTTAACGGTAGAATTTCTCCAGTTTCGACTTTCTTAGCCATGTAATTTCATCGCCATGTAAATTTGTCCGCTGAAGAATTTATATTTAGTCCACTGCGCGACCAGAGTATGCACGCGGAACACTAACTCGCCACTCATATCAATGGCATCACGAAATCATTCGAAACGTCCAAGCGGTAAAATATCAAGAGTACATAATCTATTATCTCTACATCTCTATTATGTACTATTGATAATATCCAACATAGGATCACCTCGACTCTCACCTCAATGCCTCGCTATTGCAAATACGGCATCAATTACCAAGACAACGCCAGAATAGCTTGAACAATAACCTTGGTAGTGCTATTCTACGATAATGCATCAACTATCGGTGGTTAGCTTAGTTTTACACGCGTTAAAGGCTGGGTTGCTTATGCTGTTGTTCTCGTATAGGAGCCGCCTGCCAACCCCGGGCCCCTGCCACTGTAGTGTTATTTAGGGTACGCATCATGCTCGTTCAGTACTCATCCCTTTGAAAGCATCCCCTAATCCTCGCACTGACGTCAATAAGTCTGAACCGCCCTCTTCTCGCGGCGCTTTTGTGCGGGCTTTTTCCTGGTCCTTGAGACGCCCGCCGTAAATCCGAATAATCCTGAGTGGAGCATTTCAAAACTAGCAGGAATTTCTCAGAAATTTGATCCGCGGGATTTTGATAAAGTTTTCTATGATTATTCAAGTGAATTAGAGAGAGAGTGAACACACCTTCCCTTTTAAGAGAAATCTCCGAGGAAAGTCAAATACCAACTCCCCCGCTTTTTTACAATTCTTGCCGGATTTTGTCGCGCGGAAAAATTACCGCTTACCGAGATTTTAGGGAACGCGCATGCGGTCCCTCCGACCGGTCGGAGTGGAGCCCGGCCTGCCAACAAAACACTATACTTATCATTAATTGAAGCCTGCTACAAAAGTGCCGGTAACCTAGGTTAGCCGTTCGACGGCCGTTCGCCTGAAGATTAAGATAGAGCAACATTGTTAAGTCATACACTTTCGCACACACGCAGCACCACCATACACGCGCAGCAACACCCACGCCGCACACACACGCAATCGCACGCGCACGGCACGCATACACCATCGCAATCACGCCACAACACTGCGCAACGTCACACACGCACGCAGCGGACGCGCATCGCACACCCGCGCACGGCGTCACACACGTTCTACAAAGTCGACTAATATATGTGCGCGGATGGCATATAAGCAGAAGAAATACGAGCGGGTCTTCGCCGTATATTGCGTTTTAATTGCTTGATTAATATTTCATGTCCTATATGCAAATGTGACTTTGCGAGCAGGCAGGAATCAATGAAGACATGCCTACCACCTGGAATGCGGAATGCTTTCATTTCTTTCATCGCGATTTTTTCTCCATCGATCCGCGATTTTACAAGTCGCATCTACGTGCGAGTCTAGTGAGAGAAAAAGAGAGGGAAAGAGACAGACTAGGGGCGGAGCAATAATACTATGTTGTCGCTCTATGTGATTACAACAAAGAGAGAGAAGGGGGAGAGAGAAAAAGAGAGGGAGGTAGAAAATAGAGAGAGGGAGGGATGGATGGAGGAAGGAACTCAGCGAAAAGAGCGAAAGACAACAGAATAGGACATAGAGAGATGAGAGATGAGAGAGAGAAAAAGAGAGAGAGACAGATAGAGTGTGAGAGGAAAGAGAGACGACGGAGAGTAGAGAGAGAGAGATAGAGAGAGAGAGAGAGAGCAGAGAGAGGAGCCGACCGACGAGACAAGAGTGAGAGAGTGAGAGGCGAGAAAGAGAGAGAGAGAGAGAGAGATAGAGAGAAAGAAGAGAGACCAGAGAGACGAAACGAGCGAGAGTTGGAGAGCGCGCCTACAGGGAGAGGCAATGGCATATACGCGCGTGCAGTAAAGTAATAGGATAGTAGGTTATAAAACCATAAAGCACACTAAACACGCGAAGGGAGACAGGAGTGTGGTAATAGCAAAGGGAATGCGAGAGCGGCGGAGCAGCGAGTGACTACTCCCACAACTAAATTTTCTTCTTGTTTTAGAAGCGGAACTGCATTGGAAACATCCTTATACTTCAAGCCAATGTAGCCGGCTCATTCTACAGTAATTGCTAGAAAAAAAAGGAGAAAGAAAACACAGAATCCTTCAGATTAATGGCTGTGCGCTGTGCGCAAACTTTAGCCGGTGAGTAATCTCGAGAGGTTTAAGCTACGCGTGTTAACTGTTTTTACAGAAACATTCCGAGAACTGCAAAGCAATGTCGAAATCTCAACTTATCCAAACCGTTCAACCGCTAAATGAAAGCATGAAGTTTAGTTCTCTCAGAACAGTTTAATTTTGTCTACACGTAGCTACATATCATTGCGGGATGCGCACTACATACAACACACGTATCTAGTAGCTACGAAATCTCAATAAATTACACATGCCACATCCTCGCCAATAGATTCGAACTCAAAACAATTAGTCAATGAGTTAATTTCGTCGTAAACTCAGCCAGCACACTTTGCCATCGACGCTATTAAATTAGAGACTAACATACGGTAATCATTGCAATAACATGAAGACTTCAGGTTGCCATCAACGAGCTTACGTACAGTTCACTCTCAAAGGGATACGAGACCTATGGCGCTTTTTTACAGATTTGCGCTTGGACAGCTGGCGCTTAGACCGATTTACTGTCACGTTGGATTCAAATACTACCCGAACGCAAGCTCGTTCATGGCACCCACCCCACCCACATCCTCACTCGGTCATCTCATCCTCACCCTACATCCTTCCGGGGGCCCTGCCCCTCTTTCTCCTGCGGCCCTCTCTCTCCATCTTTCATCCTGCGCCCCTGCCCGGCTTTCATGCCTACCAGATGTGCATGATGGTACTTCCAGATCATCCCCTGCCTCCCGATGCGATGTCCATGGTGGCTGTGCTTCTCCATTCTCACTCTCCTCATTCCAACCCTCATCCTCCTCACCCTGCTCAACTCTTATGCTAGAATGGCTTCCCGACCCTCAGTCCCTCCACAGGTATCCCCACCCTCAGTCCCCTCACCCATGTCATGATGTGTCCCCACCCTCAGTCCCCTCACCCAGGTATCCCCACCCTCAGTCCCCTCACCCAGGTATCCCCACCCTCGATCCCCTCACCCATGTATCCCCACCCTCAGTCCCCTCACCCATGTATCCCCACCCTCAGTCCCCTCACCCAGGCATCCCCACCCTCAGTCCCCTCACCCATGTATCCCCACCCTCAGTCCCCTCACCCAGGTATCCCCACCCTCAGTCCCCTCACCCAGGTATCCCCACCCTCAGTCCCCTCACCCAGGTATCCCCACCCTCACTCCCCTCGCCTCATGTATCCCTACCCTCAGTCCCCTCGCCTCGTGTATTCCAACGTGAAGTCCATGAATATTTCAATCGCGGCTGCGCTCTCCCTCTTGCGACAAAGCCACGCCACTCGTAAACGTCCGCCGTGACAAAATTGCCGAAACCGAAGTCGGCATCTACATGAGAATGCGGAGGGAGAAAGGGCCTCGGCAATCTCTGGTGAGGCAGCACTCCCCAACCAGAGCCTGCCACGAAAAATCGCGCCCAACCGTCGGCAATCGACTCTCGGCGGCAGCAGAAATAAATTTTCGCTATACGCTGCCCCCGGGCGGGCCGTAAAGCCGATTTGAATGGAAATGCAATACAATTACGGGTGATGGATGCTCCAGTGGTTTCGGCTCTGTGCTCACTGGTACGTGTGAGAGGCAGACAGGGCACACAATGCTTAACAGAGGCACTGCATGTGAGGCTCCTGAGGAGAGCCACGGCGCTCTGCCACCACCGGTTGCTTGCATAATTAGTAGAATATTATCTGGTAATTAACAAAAATCCCATCGCTAGATGTTGTTTGCATCTAAAGGCGATTCCATAAAAAAGATTCGCAGATTCAGAGCACAAAGATGATGGCATAGAGAGAACTGTAGTTTTTTATTTTCTAAGAATTTTTCAGTATCACAATTAAAATATGCTATGAAGTATACACGTAGAAACGCGCCATTTACGCAAAGATAATGCGCAATGCGTGTTGAAGTTTAAATTACTTACCACAACAAGCAACCTGAAAGTGCTAACTACACTAGCTATCAGGAACCAGCAACTGTTTCCTGGTGTAAGGTTTAACTGCAGCACTTATTGCTCTCTCGTAGTCAGAAAATGGCACTCTGTCAGCAGGTGGAGCCACCAGCTTACCCTCTTTCATTAGACCGAATATAGTGTTAAACATGATGTCCTGCTGATCTGTATCCCTGTTGGCCTCATTCCACTTTGTCATCCAGAATCCTTCCGCTTTTAAGCGCTTAAAAATCATCACACCCGTCGGAATTATTATTGGCTGACGGGACATGCCACCATAGGTGACCATTTTTCCTCCATCATCCAGATGACGCATCAACTCTGTGGAGCTTTTACCGCCGACACAGTTAAACGCCAGCTTGGGACGAAGCTTCTTTTCATTTTTGAAGAATGCTCCCCCTTCTTTGCGAAAGGAATCTTCTGTAAAAACGTAGTTTGCACCGAGTGCCATCAGGTGGCGCTTCAAGTCCGCCATGTCATCTCTGTCTCGGACGATGTTGATGGAGAGAAGTCCCATCTCGCGAGCAATCTGGATCACGTTCTGTCCCACACCGCTGTTTGCGCCGTTCTGCATTATGACATCGTCACGTTTCAGCAGTTCATAGTCGCACAGCATTCTGTACGCCGTACATGCGTTCACTGCAACCATGGCCGCTTCCGCGTCCGGCACTCCGTCCGGAACCTTCCGCAACTGGTCGGCAAACATGATGCTGTGAGTACGCCACGTGCCGCAGCCCGGTATCGCCGGAATCACGCGATCGCCGGGCCGACAGAACCTGACGGCGTCGCCCACGTCTATAACTTCTGCGACACCTTCATTGCCACCAACCGCTGGGAGCGGAGGACTGACGCCATATGTTCCCTGAATCGTGTTAATATCTGCCGGGTTCACTGGAGCCACGAGCAGGCGCACAAGGATATCCTTAAGGTTGAGGGCGCGTGGTATGTCCACGGATACCTTTTCCACGACCTTCTCAGGGTCGCCATGTTGTTCGTACACTAGAGAAGATGCCTTGGTGCCGCAGGTCGACGATATACTAATGTTCCTTCCATATGGTCGCAATGCCATCGGCTTCCCACAGATCGAAAACACTAGCCTTATTAAAGCCATGCTTCACAGATCTAGAGTGAGGTGAACTGAAAATAATAAATATCTGAATTAATTCACAGATGCATGCTATATGCTATTTCCGATATTGTTTATTAATAGGAGTAGCAACAGCGTAGCTCTTATTAGACTTTAGTCTTGCAGCCTAGTCAAACTAGCAAGTACAAAGTCCGAGACCAAAGTCAATACACAGTCTGGCACTATCCATTACAAAATCTTCTATTGACGATTGATTCTATTAAATTTGACGTTATCTGTGACAACTTTTTTGAAAACTGAGCCAAATATATTTTTGTAGAACAAGAGTTTAACGATCTTTTGATGAACGACCATTTCTCGGATGTAACAACAATGTAAACTATTCACATGTGGCACTGCGCGCCATCACTGTTTGCAAGTGAATGTCAGTTTTCCATTTATTAGCACAACGATGGATATTAGTTGAAATTGCATGTAACATCAGTAATATAGCTTTAACAATGCCTATACTGGTGTAAATGAATGAAGTAAATAATACATCTCGTTCCTATATAAAATACAAACGTACATTAATTGCTTTCAGCAAATATTGTTTGTAATGTTGTTTCACGCATGGCTTTTACATAAATTGATAAAGCTGCCCCAGCATCAGCATGTATGTGTGCACAGAGATTCTTGTGGATCAGTAAAGACTTTCGAACAAGCCATCACTCGACACTGTTGCATGCATTTTAAGGGACTGATATGCTATTTCCCACCCTAAATCTACAAACATGTATCGTATAAATACGAGTGTCTCTGATGACTAGCCCAACAACGCTCTGCGACTGTTACACGTCGTAGGCTTCTTGTCATGTAATGAGAAATGAGAAGCCAACTTGTAGCTATCTGTCAACAAGGATGGATTTACTTTGTTTAAACATAGACATAGAACATAGATTCTCATACTATAACCTCATAAAGATTAGTCTTCAAACTCGAAACAAAGTCAAAAGGAGATCGAAGACAGAGAGGTACAAAGTTGAACAAATAGACACTGACAGATTAAAGAGACAGATTGTTGACAGACCATTTTGTAAGAGTAATGTAGAATTGCGGATTGCCGGCAGTAGAAAAAGCTTCAATTTTGCAATTTTAACCAAATTGAAAGGAAAAGAATTCTAATATCATGGGATGACAGGAACAAAGAATCTAAACGTAAAGGGATCCTCTGGTTTTGGCAAGAGGGTATGCCAGTATTATGACATCTATATTAGATACTAAGATCAGGGATGAGATTGGAGAATTTAATTTTCAGCTGAAATTGAAATTAGTAAACAGAGGAGCAAGCAATGCGAAGACCGTAGATCATAGCCATGCTAGGGGGTTCCGGGGGCATGTTCCCCCTTAACTTTTTTTAAAGAATGGTGCAATTTGGTGCATTCTAAGCTATTCTGAACACATTATATGAGACTTCTTGAATCACTTTTTCAAGTTGTCAAAAGGAACAAACGAACTATGAATAGGAAATCAGGGGGCTGAAAATAGGGCAAGTTTTTTTATTAAATGTCTAGACTCTAGACATAATAATATTTTTCTGTTTCCGCCCGCCGCTTGCATTGTTTTACTCAGACATAAGCTGCCTTGCTGCGACGAGATTTGAATGAAAAACACACAATGCGAATGGAACAATCAGTGCATAGTCATGCACACAACATGCACACAGCAACATGTAAACCCGGCCCCCAGGCCAGGCATGGTCGTTATGTGATCAGCTACCTCAAATGTCTGCCCCTCTACTGCAGCCTGTGAACGAGGATTTTCTTTTCTGGTACACAAAAACAGATACACTGTATACTTCGCTGTCAGTCTACTGTCTACAGTCAGGTGCTGTTGAGGGTATATAATTTAAATGTTTACATTGTTACACCCCCCCCCCCAATTTTCTCAACGAATTTAGACGTTTCACAAAATCGACCACTGGGACTGTCAAATCCGCAGACTTCCGCAGATCCGCGGAAGAATCTCAACCCTGTAAGATAGACATATCTCAAGCATGTAAGTTGTAACCAGCCACTGATAGTCATACTTCGCATCAAAGATAATAATTTTACATTATATTAACGATCAAGGTATATTTAAGTTCACATTTAAATTATTTAATATATACATTATGTAGATCTTTTGTCAAGTTTGGCACATGGGCGCATCGTTTGACTTAGATGCGCGAAATAGGCAGGGACTAATTTGTGTGTGAGGGAAGTCCGACACCGATGATTTTGCTTAACGGGATCGATACTTCCCCTAGAATTTTAGAGTATATTATGATAGTAAATGCATATATAATAGCATATACCTAAAAATTTATATAATTACGCATAAAACAACATTGAATTTCGAAATCTTAATTTTTGGATGCTGACATGACACATGCCATTGTGCTGCCACCAGGCTGAAAAAGTTGCGCATTCGCCAATTTATCTTGCACTTTACAGACCGAGGGCTAATCACAAAAGTGCAATTATATTTAAACCTAATTGCTATTTAACCAAATGATATTCATTTTAGGACAAATTCGTTCATATTATAACTAAAACTACGTGTCGTGCATGAAACTAAAGCAGGGGACACACCATGCGAATTTATTCGCACGACCGCAGCGGATTTTAAACCCGGCTGTGGAATTCGCATAGTGTGTCCGCTCAAGCGCGGGCGAATTTCATCTGCACCGAAATTCGCAGCGATCAAACATGTTTGATATTTTCGCTGCGGATTTTTACCGCTGCGTACAAATTCGTTGGAGCAGTGTGGCGACAGTAGATCGCGTGTAGTGTGTCCGGTCGAGCGAATAAATTTGCATGGTGTGTCCGCTCGATTATCGCATGCGGGTGCGAATATTTTCGCCGCAAATTTCGCTGCGGATATGATCGCAGCAAAATTCGCATGGTGTGTCCCAGGCTTAAGTTGTAATCCTTCTGATCTTAAATTAATAAATACGAAACACCCTCGGTCTGTATAGCCTGCAGCCGAAACATTAGTTTGCTCAACTTTTTCCGTGGTTGAGCTTCCAGTGGCGCCACCGTCATTGTAAGCAACGGTATAGTCGTCAGAGTTTAAACATAAGTTTAACGGTGTTGTGCGAAATTCCTGACGTGTGCGAAATACATGATATAGGATGCGTATATGTCTCAAGATCGACATTTGCTGGGTAGCAGGACATGCAGGACTGGCCGCAAACGAACTTGCAGACGAAGAAGCGAAACGGGCAGCCCTCGAGGCTGCAGAAATGGATAAATCTGAAGACCACTCTCCGCTTTCCTTCTCCGAAGCCAAAGGAGAAATCAAGAAAGCCTTGGTAGAGCGATGGCAGGGTTCATGGGACAGCTTAGATACAATAATGTAACCCAAACCCCAGGATAGGGTTACAACGCGTCGCTATGGTTTTCTGTGGAGGAAATTCAGGGAACCCCTGAGTGAATCACTCAGGGCGGTTTGCTGGTGCGTTTTCAGAGACTAGAACTTCCAAACTGGGTTTATTCTCAACACGAACCTTTCTGACAACCTGCATGATAACTTCTCTGCTGGCAGTGTTGCGCGCGAGAACCAGGAGACATGCACCACAGTCTAATCTTTACAAAGTTACGTTTATAGCATAATAAAGCAAAGAGATAACGGAGGTTGACATCTTCGATCCGCCTATCTAGATAGGTTTTCGGTCTTTGGACTTTGCCCACTTTATATTTACGAAGAGACGAGGAACTCATCTATGCACCGCTACCACGTGACCTAAAACTTGTTGTTTCCGACCGGTCACCTATCATAAATTGTCAAACTGTTTTCGTCCGGTTGTATGAAGCCAGCCGCTCACTACCGGTCATATGTGGATACAGTGTAGAGTTATAACAACCCGTTACGAGTTTCGCCCGGTTATGTATATCCATGTATGTTATGTTTTTCCATGAAAACGTTTAGATGCACACACTGCGCAAACTGTGATCTAAAATGGCGTCACAAGTACATGACCAATGCGCTTCATCTTCTTGCATATGTCTAGCTCCTCGGGCTATGTGACTGTGCCACTGATCAGCACCAATGATTAGCACGTGAGCACGGTGTGCTGTGAAAACAATATTATTATTATTGCAATAATACTGTGCTCATCAATAATCAAGTTGTTGTTGTAATGACAGCAATGTTCAACGAAGGTAACTAGGCCTAGTTTTCGTAGTAATAAGTAAAACATTTGATAGTTTACCTGTCTCAGTGTCTGGTACACAGGCACCACTTGTAAGTTGTAGTTGTAACGTTTCAATAATAAAATGACGGTACAAAAACACGAAATGTATTTACTAATAGTAATACTAGTAGTAGTACTACTTTCTTTCGCCTATTAAAAGTACTATCACTGATAGTGATAGTGATAATTCTTGTAAATGCCATTCAGGTGCTCCTCTGCAACACAAGTAGGCTACACTGCATGCACGCCACTGTGCAAAAACAATAAAACTAAAAGCCTATGGCGCAGGTAGGAAACTTGGAAAGCATGATCGCAAAATTCGCTTGACACTTGCTTCATTTCACACTATCACAGCACAAATCCACAACAGACAGCCTTTATTTTGGTATCTATGTGTGGCTAAATGTTCACTTGTTTAAAATCCTTTGATTGCCTTTTTATCATCCGTTGTCCGAAACTCCCTAAATAGTAAACGCGCTACTCGCTTGTTTCGGCCAATGAACGTAGTGGTGTGAGCGACGTCATGCCTGCTCGCATTATGCTACATTGGCTTGGCAGGCCTATAAATGGAGCCTTGGGGTCGGCATGCATAAGCTCACCCCGGCATGCAATGCGCCGCCATTATTCGTGTGTAAACTCAACTTCATACAATGTTACAATTTGGTGCAGCACAATTTACCCAGAGAAATCTGGTAAATTCCTGAGGAGTACTCCCAGTCCACGGAAATGTAAATGGGAGCAACTGCTTGTTTATACATGAGTAATGGCAACACATTGCATTCTGGGTTCAAGTGCTCCCTGGTTCCAATCTCCATGACGATCCCCATCACTCGTTTCCAAGACAAGCCACGATAATTCGCACAGGGGTCACATCACACACGTGGCCACGTTCATTGGTTAAACAATTGCGTAGCGCGGTTAGGAAGTCTCGAATAATAAACGGGTATTTGCTCCCATTTACATTGCTGTGGAGCGGGAGTTTTCGTCAGGATATGACCAGATTTCTCTGCCCAGGTAAAGTGTGTTGTACCAAATTGGAAGAGTAATAATTCAAACAAGTCAACATTCTGCTATGCATAGATACCAGCATAGAGGCTGTTATTTATCATGTATTTTTGGTGTGATGGTGTGAAACTAAGTGAGTGTTGTGCGAATTTGGCGCTCATGCTTTTTCACCTGCTCTATCTTTCTCTGCGGTTCTATATAGTGGCGTGCGTGCAGTGAAATAATTATCGTGTTTTACAGAGGTGCATCTGAACGGCATTTGTAGAACAATGGGACACTGTTACCAACAATAGGCAAAAAAGAGAGTAGCTAAACATTGACTTTGGTAATAAACACATTTCGTGTTCATTTACCATAATTTTATTATTGAAATGTTCAAAGTGCCTGTGATCTCAATAGCTTGACGCAGCATTGAACAGGTCAACCTACGATCTTCCTGCTGGGTTAATTGTAGTGTTGTCAATCGGTTGTAATTTTGTAATCATATATCGGTTAGACCCAAGTAACCGACGATCGGTTACAATCGGTTACTCCGGGTGTTGAATGCCTGCGTGTGCGTAACGTCGTGTGCATGTACGTGCGTGCTGTGTGTGTGGCGGTGTGTATGTGTATGTGGTCTGTAGCTGTGTATGTATTTCCGTCGTTCGCGCGACGTATGGATAATGTTGTCGTTGTTCGATGGTAATCCTGAACGCAATCGCTTTCGCATCGATTCCTTGCGGCCAGCTTTACTACCTAGCGGACGTAAGTCGCGTTTTTTAACAAGTAGGTTTGTGTTTTTTGCTGATACGTGGGCGGGGAATAGTCGAGGACATACGTCAACCTGCCCGCATTGACGTCACAGCTTCTACATCATCCGATGAGAAGATACTGCGAGTGTATATCTCTGCGAGGTTATTCCTTGCAATCGTTTAACCGTTTACGTCCCGTCGCCCCCACCCCCTCACAAAAAAAACTCATCGTCGGGGACCTCCCCCCGCCCCCTCACAAAAACACACATCGTCAGGGACCTCCCCCCCCCGCAGCGAGGCTAATCCGTTTAAGTGCTGGGCCGTCGAGCGACGAACATTTAGCGAGTGAGAGTGGCATTATCGCGTCTGTCCCGCGATGTCCCATTCATCCCCACGCCCTCTCTCAGCATCTCCGTAGACTGACGCCGCTCTCTATCGTTTACGGTCATCGCTGGTGCAGCTGAAAGCCGCAGCGGCAGTCTAGTTGTCACCCTCGAGGCAGCATTCCTTATACACTAGGAATCTTCCCCTGATGAATGCAGGCCGGTGATGACATGTCAGAGCTGAGCTAAGGGCGGGGTTAGATGGGGCCGAAGTAGGGCGGGTGTGTCCAGCGGACAGCCGTGTCCCGCGTTGCGCGGGAAACGAAGTGTGCGCGGCGTGGTACCAGTCTATGTTCACGTCGCAGGGGCGTTTGTCTCATTGTGGAAGTCTCCCGAGAGAGGCGTTCGGGCGTCGCGCGACGATAGACTGACGCCCTCGTCTCGCACCTGTGCTCTGCCGCACTCGGATTGCCGTTCGTTTCCGGACTATACACACCGCCCCCACACGCTTGACAGCATGGTCACGTCCTGCGGGATATTTCTGCAGACGTCCCCGTAAAAAAAACAAAATCATTTGCCGCCACTTTTATCGAATTACTTTCGCAGCCGTTCGATGAGCTAGACTAAGCAGGTTATACGCAGGGAGCAGGTGCCAGGGCGGGGGTAACTGCCCGCGCTGATCTGCGCCGAGTACCCACTCGGGCTGCGAATGCGAATAAACCTGTCAAATATGTCGGAGTCGGTGTAGCAGGGTGTGTGAGAGAATACGCGTTCGTTGTACGGTCGAAGCGTTTAAGCTCAGCTTTTATGATCAGATGTATGCGGTTGTGGTCGTTATCGTAAAACGCAACGTGTAGTTTGTGCCCTTGTCTGGCGACCGGGTCAGTGCTCATTTTATTAGCTGTATTTTATAGGTAATAGAACGGCGCAGGTGATGATCGGGCGGTAAAAGTCTATACAGTTGACGATTCCGGTCGCCATGTTGGATTTGGGTTGGGGTCACTAGATGCGTGTATAGTAGTCATGACAACCGTTGAAGCCTTTTGTGTGAAAGGTTCGAGGGTGGAATGCAGAAGAGAGGAAAGCAGCGATTAAAGGATTACAAGATTTAGCGCGGGAGGCGTAGTGGAGACGGAGATTACATGATGGTTCTATTAAAAACAGGAATTTGGGTGAGTCACCTCAGTTAGTGCAGGTCACTAATCGCCATGCCTGGACTCAATGAAATAAACATGAAACTTGAGAATATCTGTAGCAGGGTTGTGTACAATTTTAACGAGACGTTTAGTATATCGAAAACCTACTGAACAAACTGAAACACCAACATAACACTGAGGTTTTGAACACCAAGTTATCATACTGACCAGTAAATAGAAACTACTTTGATGTTGAAATATCTCACTGTGCTTCATTACCAGAATAAATCGCACCTAAAACACCTAATTAATGACGAATTGTACATGGCTTTCTTTAATATTTAATATAAATGTCTGCTGTTGGAAGACTGCACATTCCTATAAATTTAACCAATCGAAATAGTCATCTGCTATTGGATATTGCCATGAATAAAACTGTTGTACAGGCTATCATAATAGAAGGGCATTAAAGACCCCTTAAGCAAATTGAAACTAAACCCATTTTAAGTCACTAACCCACCTAGTATCAGCTAAAATCTATAGGCTAATTTCTTTAAAAAAGTTATCTTTCATGCTAATGTCGATGATGGGTGGCACCACATGACCGTGCACCCAGAAAGACCCCCCAGAAGCTTTCTCCTTTGCCTCCTAGATAGAATGCACTAGCTCCTAATGAGCAGGTACTCTCCCAACAAACTATCATTGTACAGTAAGTCGCATGAGCGCAACCAACTCTTGAAATCACCATTACCTTTTCAAAAATTATTTTTTCGAGGCACAGAAAATGTACAGTCCGTCTTTATCCCTTGCAAAGCAAAAGGACTTTCGTCGCACGTCAAAGTAATGAAATCTGAATGCTCCTTTGGTCATGTCTAAAAGTTTGGGAACCACTCGGCTTGGTAGATGCTATCTCTAGTTACCGTAGCCTTCGCTGCACAAACGTAGTGCAGTAGATATTTTATAAACTACGGCTAGTTGGATGCATTATGTGTAAGTGATTTTTCTTGTTTAGGCAAAAGCAGTTCGGAGGAAGAGAGTGGATCTGATGATGCCCCGGATAGCGTGTCATTCAACGTGAGCAAGGATAGTGCACTGAACAAGGTGAAATTGGCACTGCAGAGCGTTCAGCAACAGAAGCAGCAGCAGAGGAAGAAACGAAGACAGAGAGATGAGATTCTAAAAGAGCAAAAGGTGGACTGTGTCTGTGTATATATGTGAATTTAATGATCAAATTAGTATCGGTTGTATGAATGTGCACGTGTGTGCATGAGACGTTTAATAGATTTTAGCCCTAATAGCCGGTGACTATAGTTATTTCACATATGACCATGCATTTGACTTCACCCCCGTTTATATGCTTTGCTCGTTTGTAAATAATTTCCTAGCATAATAACGTGTACGTATATAAATGATTTACATTTGCATTCACTTTTCATTCACCTCTAAGTTGCATGACAATAACTTTATGATACTTTGTGTGCATTTAGAAAGAAAAACTGAAGCGTCTTGAGGCTAAAAAGTTACCGGCGGAGTTTCTAGAGAAGGTATCTGCACTCAAACCGAGCGAGAAACCAGAAGGAAAACAGTCGAAAAAACGCAAGCAAGCAACAGAACAGGATGAGTTGGGATCAGTTGACGAGAAAAATCTTGATGATATGGAGGAAGAGGATAACGAGGAGGAAATAGAGACAGAGAGCGATTACCTCCCTCTCAGCAAGAATGAGTGCGTGTACCTCGAGAAACTATAAAAATACTTACAGAGCACATCTATGTGATATCAGGAGTCTATCGATATATATATTGATAGACTCCTGGTGATATGCACATGCGTTTTGTATGTTGGTGTGTGAGCATTGTGCGCATGCACGGATTTCCCCACCTCTTTTGGTGTCTGCATTGTAGAGTTTCGGTGCCAATTTGAAGGCTCCCAAAATAAAGACAATTACTAATATGTAAATGTGTAAGGCGTATTGTGACAATCTATTCCAACAAAGATTGTAATTTGATCGTGACGTCGTTTCGTGTGTTGTTATTTGCAGTACTGAGTCTCCCTTCCGAATACGCGTGTTACGCGAGGAGCTGGTCAAAGTCAAGCCCTCTGCGCAGGTCGCGGCAGACTACCGTCACTCGATGCTGTATGGCAAGAGGCAGAGGAGAGTGCCATGTGAGTGCAAACAGATTATAGCCCCGCGTTTCCTCCCAACAATGCTTATAATACAGAGTGGGGAACATAGGCGGTTAGCTGTTTGGCCTGGGTGGACACTACCTGGGGAGAATGTGAATGGCGCGGCGTGAGCAGGCAGTTTTCGTCGCCTTAGCCACCTTGAATTTTTCCATAGCTTACTCTTCGCTTCACTTTTGTGTGTGAAAGTTGTGTTAGACCCAGCCAAGGGGTGCGTATTGTGCGTGGCGGAGCTTAACCTAGTTTATGTAGCTTAGTAAGCAGCAGGGAGTCTTTGAAAGTGACTCGAGGGTTTCAAATTCAGATGCGATTTCGATTATATTGGCGGGAACACTATTCATGCGTGTATATAAATGTATATCACGTATCTGCATTTCTCTTTTAGATGCTCAGATGGAAGCGGTTCGGGACAAGCGCAGTGCAGCAGGGATTGGCCGACATCAACGAGTGACATCATAGTAGAATAGGTGATTGTTCTTGCCAGAAGATGGCGCTACCATATGCATGAGGAACAGTGCGTGAGGCTGAACGCTATAGGAACGAAGCAGTGATTAGGTGCAAGACAGTTTACGAATGCAAACATTTGCAACAGATCGTGGCCACACGATGGTGTGATGATGCGTGTCTAATTGAACAATGTCGAGATGTGCGGAGAATGAATTTCCAGATAGATTCAAAGGAACGCATTTTACTAGCAATTTCGCATGGAATGGAACACATCTGACTAGAAATCCACCCCGAGAAAACAATCTGAACCGAACTGTAGGTATCATTCGTTTATAGCTCAAACTCTCCATATCTAATACCATCAGCAGACACTCACCATGCTATGTTTGGAATCATACAGTCAACACACAAACAATCATACGTGTGTGCATACAGTCAACTTAATACTATCTCTGTGGTATTGATGGCCTGTTGCTGGCGATGTATTATTTTTGAATAAAAACGAACTGCGATTTTAACGAGATTACTTGTCTCTTGCATTACACTTCAATCCTCACACAGGTGCGTGTGAGTGAGTAGCCGGTGTGTATGTCCTTGTCTAAGACGGTTCGAGTACGAACGCAGCCCCGTAACTTTCTCGACCAATGCAGGGTCTGTCTGCCAGCCCCCTACCTACATCAGAATTAACGAGGTGATAAATGAGGAAATCTCGCTCTATCGGGGCGACACCTGTCTGTCTCTATCCACATGCAGCCATGTCCGTATTTACGGTCAGTGTCGGCTGTTCGCACTGCTGCTAGGGCAACGTGAACGCAGCCACACCTGTGAACGCGCGCATTGTTTCACCTGCGCGCTCGCACTGCGTGTACCCGCAGCTGCTAATGCTGGTTGCGCTGAACCGCATTCGAAAAAAAAATAGTATGTAGTTTGGTTAGGTTATTTGCAAGCAGGTGGTCACAGGCACCTATCGTTTGAGCGCTTAATTCGTACAGTTTAATGACACTTCAAAGTACGTCGACTCTGCGTTGAATGCTGATTCGGAGGATGCTTAGAGCGCTGATTAAAAGCTGCATCGATATGGGACAGTAATGCAAGACTGAACCCGGTCACAATAGGTGTACAGTTCCTGCCCACTATATTAACATCGCACAATATACCAGCATTTCCGCTCTCCCTGTACGTATGTAGATGTATAGTGCGCGTGTCTCCCTTGTCTGCCTGCCGGCACTGTGTCACGGTAATATTAAGATGTTTTCCGTGCTTTTTGTCGTTTGCTCTTGGTGGTAATGCGAGTGTGTAAGCTGACTTGTGGTGTGCTCAGCCACTCTAGCCGGGCCACACCGGCCTTGAGAAGCACTTATATTAATACCTGGCACTGTCGCTGAGCCGATGTGTCTACAATTGTTGTCATTGTCTGTTACTGTTAGAAGATTGCAGTCGACAGAAATTGCTGTACATTTGCCGGGAGTTTTGCACTTGCGCGTTGATGTACAATGGTGGTGTGTCGCTCTTGTCTCTCTAGTTCACCCCTCACACTGCAGCCTGCTCACTTACTGACCCACCCTCTCCTCTCCCTCCCCCTCCTCTTCCCTCCCTCCCCTCCGCTTCTCCCCTCTCGCGTTCTCCTCTCCCTCCCACCTCTGTCGCTCTTCTTCTGTCTATCCCTCTTCGATCTTTTAAACACGCTCTCCCTTTTTCTCACTTTCACTCGCTTTCTTTTTCCTCACTTCTTCCCTCCCTTCGTCTCTTTCCCACACACCTTTTTTATTCTAATAATTGACTGCAGGTCATCGCGTGATTGTGACCCGCGCTGCTAGAACCCACCATACATACACACTAGAACACATACATACATACATACATACATACATACATACATACATACCATACATACATACCACACTAGACAACACACTACATACATTACCACACACACACACACACACACCACACACACACACACAAGCACACACACACACACACACACACACCACACACACACCACACACACAACACACACAGCAGACACACAACACACTGTTACACCACACACGCACGCACGCCACACAGAGACACACACTCACACGCACGCACGCACACGCGAGCTAGAAGGCGTCAGGGTGCCGCAAGGGTTGGCCGGTCGGAGGGTGGTTCTGCCCGAGTTTACCAGCCAGAATGCGCCTCAAACAACGGCTGACGAGTTTCACTTTCGGCCTGCGGTCGACACCACGGCGTTCGCATCCTCCGCCAGGTCGGCCCAGTCACCTGTAACTAGCGGCGAGGCGGAATGCGGCCAGGTAAATACGTGCCCAATCCAGCCGCAGGTGAAAGAATGCAGTGAGCCTGCAGGTGGTGCCCGCTGCCGAAGGTGTAATGTCACGAGCTCTGAGCAAAAATATTAACCCGGTGTGTATATTCGGGTTGCGCGGTGTGCGGGATGCGTGCGGGGCGGAGGGTGGCCCGTGCGTGTGTGCCCGTTGGTGCCGGCGGACGTGCGTGCTGGTGCGTGTGTGTGTGTGTGCGGGCGGGCGGGGGGCCTGTGTGTCACTGCGGTAGCTTTCCCCGTGATAGCATCTTCGCTTCGGCCACAGACATGCAGCCGAGCGAACTGCAGGCATACGCAGAGCTATCCGGTGTGGAGTGTCGTTGTGCGTTGCGTGCAGACTTATGTGCGTGGATGCGTTGAGTGTGTGTGTGTGTGGTGTGCGTACACGGTCGTGTGTGCTGCCGTGAGTGTGTGTGCTCTGGGTGGAATTGTGTGATGTGTGTGTGTGGTTGCGTGCGTGCGTGCCGTTGCGTGCGTGCGTGCGTGCCGTGCATGTGTCGTGCGTGCCCGTGCTGTGCCGGTCGCGTGTGCTGTGGCGACCGGTGCTGCATATGTTTGCATACATTATAGCGGGGGCGTACGAGATGGCGGTAATGATACGAACAAATTCACACAAAGCGTTGCAAAAGAAATGCTCACTCAAAGTGGACCAACGGGGGAGGCGCGGCGCGCATTTTTACCGTAGTCCGGAAACGTTCGCTCGGCGCTGCACGCACCCACACAACGCAAACCACGGCAACGACGGCCCGCCTCGCTCCCCTGCCCCTGTGCCGGAGTGGTATCCAGCTATATACCCACCCGATAATAATATATGTTAGGAAGTAGCTGTTTACACAAACACGGCAAAATGGCTCGCACTCGGACGTTATGTGCAAACACGGCAGAGCCGGAAACCGCGATAGTGTCCCGGATGTGCCGATGAGCCACGCACACAGGGAGGAATGATAACTCAAATATAAACACACCGCATTAGCCCCCCCTATCGCTCTTAATTTTTCAAGTTTGTTAAACCCATGAAAAAACTGTTTTTTGGTAGTGTTGTATTAATTTGTCTTTATTGTATGTCTCGCATGGTTCGCACAGTCTTGAAATCCTTGAATTTGAGGGCGGGGAGTCCTTGGAAAAGTACTTCCAATTAGTAATGTTGTTTTTGTGCTTGAAAAGTCCTTGAAATTTTCAATGAAAAATGTCCTTGAATTTTAGAAAGAATCCCTTGCCTGCTAATAAAAATAAATTTTGATCACTCAATAATGTGTAAACCTCAATACAAATTGCTTACATGAGCTAAAACTATAGACAACGACTAAGACAGTTAAACTGATGATCACAAATTACAGTAACTGTCAGTAAAAATCATCCAGTAATCAAGTTCGAATGTCGGGCTAGAAGTGACAGTGTTTAGAAGGGTGATTAATTGTGAATCAGGGCTAAGTTTCTGATACGGTGACAGTGATGAAGAATGGGGGCTTATTTAATTACAATTAATCCAGCGTAATGTTTCTGTTACCTGTGTATGAATTCCGAATAAACATATCCAATAAAAATCTCCTTGAACTTTCCGATATAAATGTTCTTTGAAAAGTCCATCTGAAAATGTTTTCCCAGTCCTCCTGTAGAACCATGATCTCGACATAATAGACAAAGTACACGGTAATAACTTTCTCATGTATGAGTATGGTTTTATCTCGAATTCATCAACGATTTATCTAGTAACAGATCTTCATCAATCGCGTTAAATACAATACAATCGCGAAATTCACCAGTCGGCCGCCCCGATCTCTCGCTCATCTTTCTTTCGCCCGCTAGTGCGGTCCGTCGCAGTCGGTCAATCCTTCCCCCCCCCCCGCTCTCTCTTCATGCTACCGAATAACGGGAGTGTTACAGGAACGCACACCTTTGAACGCACCCATCGGTCCCTTCCGTGTGTCAAGCGGTCACGGCGAATTATCGATTACATTTGCGATGTCTGGATTCCCCCCGATCCCTGCCGTGCGGCGCTGTAATGTATGATATATATATATATATATCTATATATGTCAGAGTTATGTGTGTTGTGTTGTGTGTGTGTGTGTGGGTTGTGTGTCGTGTGTGTGTGTGTGTGTGTGTCGTGGTGCGCGTTCGTGTTGCTGGGCTGCGCACGATGTGTTTGTGCTCGCGTGTGTGCCGTGCGCTGCGTGCCGTTTGCGTGCGTTGCGGTGCGTGCGTGGCGTGCGTGCATGCGTGCGTGTGTCGTGTGGGCGGGCGCGTGTGATATATATATTCTCAAGAGGCTCCATAAATCACGAGAATTTTCTATAATGGACTCTGATATATACTATATGTGTTGCTGTGTGTGTGTGTGTGTGGGCGTCGTGTGTGGCCTGGGGGCTGTCGCGTGCCTGTGCCGTGGCTGGCCGTGCGTGGTGCGTGCGTGCGGCCCGCCGCGCGTTGCGTGCCCGCGGCTATGTCTGTGTGTGTGCCGGGCCGATGTATGTGATATGTGGTCTGTAGCCTGTGTACTGTATTTCCGTCGTTCGCCCGGCCGAGTATGGATAAGTTGTCGTTGTTCGATGGTAACATCCTGAACGCAATCGCTTCTGCATCCGATTCCTTCGGCGGCCAAGCTGTTGCACTACCTAGCGCGACGCTAAGTCGCGTTTTTAACAACGTAGGTTTGTGTTTTTTGGCTGATTACGTGGGCGGGGAATAGTCGAGAATACGTGCAGACCTGCCCCGCACTTGACCGTCACAGCTTCTACATTCATCCGATGAGAGAGACTGCGGAGTGTATAATCTCTTGCGAGGTTACTTCTTGCAATCCGTTTAAAACGTTTACGGTCCGTCGCCCCCCACCCCCTACAAAAACTCACTCGTCGGGGACCTCCCCCCGCCCTCACACAGAAAACACACCATCGTCCAGGGACCCTCCCTCCCCCCGCGGAGCGAGGTAAATCCCGGTTAACACGTGCTCTCGCCCGGCGCTCGAGCGCGGACGACATTTAGCGAGTGAGAGTGCATTACGGCGTCTGTCCCGCGCAGTCATATCCCAGCTCTCC
>NW_014577286.1:497323-509566 GCF_000485595.1 Priapulus caudatus | reverse complement strand
GAGAGAGAGAGAGAGAGGAAGAGAGAGAGATTAGAGGAGAGAGAGGAGAGAGAGAGAGAGAGAGAGAGGAGAGGAGAGAGAGAAGGAGGAGAGAGAGAGAGGAGAGAGAGAAGAGAGAGAAGAGAGGAGGGAGAGAGAGAGATGAGGAGATGAGAGAGAGGGGAGAGCGAGAGGAGAGAGAGAGAGAGAGCACGAGAGAGAGAAGAGAGGAGAGAGAGAGAGAGAGAGAGCAGAGGAGAGAGAGAGAGAGAGACGAGAAGAGAGAATAGAGAGAGGATGAGAGAGAGAGAGAGAGAGAGAAGAGAGAGAGAGAAGAGAGGAGAGAGAGAGCGAGGAGGATGAAGAGAGAGAGAGAGAGAGAGACACACATACCAGAGAATATATATAGCCATATATATATATTATATATATAATATATATTATATATAATATATATTGTAATATATTTATAGGTACATTGCGCAAGCTATAAACTGTCTATCGCGTCTATTTCTTTCCTAAACATTTCGCCACTCTCCACTTCCTCACGTCTCTTTATGCTTCATCTCTCTCTCTCTCTCTCTCGTATATAAAATCCTTGGCAATAGACACATACGCACACAACCTTATACACACGCACGCACGCACGCACAGCGCCACACACGCGACACACACACACACACACACGCACACACACACACACCCACACACACACCACGCACCGCAACGCCACACACCACACACACACCAACAACCACACACGCGGCGCTCGCCGCGCACACACACACACACACACACACACACACACACACACTCACGCACGCACGCACGCCACGTACGCACGCCGCACCGCCACATACAACCAAGCATTGTTTACTCGTGAGCGGAAAACAGTGAGCGCGCTGGGCGCGCGCGACAAGGCATGGCCAACATTGTGATGGAGCATGCTACCGCCGTTGCTAACGGTCGCCGTCGCCTACCTCCGTGTGCGATTCATTGCCAGTGCAAACGTCAGTGTCGTGTGTAGTTACGCGCGCATTTATACTCGCAGCAAGTGCTAACCCTAACCTAACGACTAGACGCTTGGTGACGCTGCCTCTCGCTCTCGCTGAAAGAATGGAAAGAGCTCACGATTCATCTATCGATTAGGTCACCGCAATCTGCGGGTGTGCAGCATGGTGGGGTGAGAGACGAGAGTGCGATTAGCGAGAGCGAGGGATGAGAGAGCAGAGACTAGAGAGAGGCAGAGAGAGAGAGAGAGAGAGAGAATGAGGAGAGAGACAGACAGAGAGACAAGAGAGAGAGGAGGAGGCAGAGGAGCAGGACAGAGAGACAGAGAGAGAGGAGAGAGGGTAGTGTGCTGGTTGGACACTCCCTCACACCGTCTATTGTCGCCTGTTTCATGTAACCGCAGCAGTCGCCACGGCGCTCTCTGTCGTCGTTAGGCGTTGTCACCTACGCGCGGCTGGTATGTCCACGCGACAGACGTGACCGCGCACTCGCGTCGTGTTTCCTGCTTGCCACAAGAGTGCGCTACAGTAGCGAGGAAGCTTACCGCGTGCGTCGCCGAGGTGTGTGTGGGGGTGTGCGGCGGTGACGGTGTTGTTAGTTGACAGCCGATATTTCGCTGTCATGTCGGGGTTCGGTCAGCGACGCGGTGCTGTGGTACAGCAACGTCGCACTGGTCGCGTCTCCCGGACTCGTCGTCATCGTCAGCGTCGTCGTCGGCGTCGTCGTCGGCAGGTGTAAGGTGAACAGCGACTGTCGGTCGGTGCAGAAGTTCGTACTGTCGCTGCTGCCGTCGAGGCGGGGATCGGCGCGTTCCTTCCGGGTCATCTACTCGTTCGTGCAGGTGATGAGGTGGGAGTGGCTGCCGCAGCTATGCGGGGCCTAACCTGAGCTCACGGCCTGTCGTATTCCTACAGGCGGCAACGGCCGCGTCCGCCATCTTGGATCGAATCTACGCCGTCCACTGGGAGTTCAGGTAAGTCATTGCTTAGATCAGTGGTTCCAACCTTTTGGACTCCCCGTGCCCCTAATTTTTTTACGCTATCTCCTGTACCCTTTCGCCCACCATAAGCAAAATGAAGAACGCAACACTGATGTATTGTCATGAATATTTTGACGATCATGTTATGTTTTATTAATGCAGTCGCACGGCGAATTTTTCACCATCCAAGCCGATGTCGATAGAGATGCCTGAATCACCCGCTGATTATTATATTAGCGCACTACATTTTTAATTGTCTAAGAGGCTTCCCAGGTACCCCCTGTGGTGTTCGCGGGTACCCCATGAGGTACTAGTACCCCCGATTGGGAACCAGGGGCTTAGATGAAGTGGGCTGCCGCGCTCGGGTAAAATAACTCGTATAAAGTTATAAGCAACGTGGCTTTTCCTGCAAGGTGATTTTAGGTGATTTTCCTTGATTTAAGGTGATTTAAGGTGATTTTCCTTAATTTAAGGTGATTTTAGGTGATTTTCCTTGATTTAAGGTGATTTAAGGTGATTTTCGTTGATTTAATGTGATTTAAGGTGATTTTCTTTACACTATTTTATTGTTGGGAAGAGGGGAGGGGCTTAAAATCAGCGAGAGCTTGACGATCGATATATGTGCTTGTCGGATATTGTGGCGCGATATAAGTATGTAGGCTATAGGTGAAGGTTGGCTGGATTAAGCACATGCTAGCTGGTCTCCAGTACGTTCAAACAACATCATATACACGTGCTCACACTCAATACGAGCTCATCCTATCATTCTATCACCCCCTCCCGAATCTTCTAGGCTAACGAGCCTGTCTCATAGAGTACTAATGCTCTCTGTGTGATTACCCCCCTCCCCCCTCTCCCTACCCCTAAGCCAGCTCGTCGGCACGACGACTCCACCTCCCGCTGCAGTTTAAACGAGTTCGTCGACGGGGCAGATGACAAACGACGCTAATCGTGGTCGTGCCGCCCGCAGGTACAAGTACTTCGTGAATCAGGCGCAGGTGCGCTATCACATCGGAGCGACGGCCGTCGCCTGCGGCTTCGTCGGCGCCGTGCCGACGTTCCTGCGCGACCGCGGCGACACCGACCACTGCCAGTTCCTCCTCTACGACTTCTCGTTCGGCTACGCCGCCTTCGCCGTCGCCATCTACGCGCTTCTCCTGGTGGCGACTTTCGGCGGCGCTGCGCTGCTCTGCGGGGCAGTGCGCGGGTTGAGGGCGGCCCGCCACAGCGAGGGCGTTGCGCTGCGGGCGGCGGGGTCAAAGTTCGACGGTCGAGGCATCGTCGAACACCGCTCGGCGACGGGTGACGTCACCAGCTCTACCTCAAAACTCACCCTCCGCTTAGAAGAGGGTGTTGATGGAAGCTGGGAGAGACGCAACGGGAGTCACGGACGCGGACCGGAGGCGGACGGAGACCCGATAGCGACGCTTGACCAGTGGGGACTCGTCGTCACACTGGTCGTCGTCGACTACCTGCTCTTCCATGTTCCACTCACGGTAGGTACCCCACGCGCTGCTACATCAGAGAGTAAGCGCCATCTCGCGGCTACATCAGAGGGTAAGCGCCATCTTGCGGCTACATCAGAGGGTAAGCGCCATCTCGCGGCTAGTGCGTACCGACGTTGTGTTGGGAGCGATGTGTCTGTGAGTGATTGAACGCATGCATGCGTGTATGCGGCGTATTCCAGAGGCAGACGTCTTGCTTCCGTGTGAGCGCAAAATTACTACGGCAGTCGAACGAACCTCGCCATGATCGATGATTGTCAACTTGTATTGATTAGTAAGTACTCGGTCCCAGGCCCGTAAGCAAGTCGATCTCTCATTGAGTGAGGAGTCTGACTACTTCCGACTTGAACCGCCGACGAGCGGACAGAGGCAAGACGGGTAAGAGTGGAGGAAGAGTGGGGGATAGAAAGTGAAGATGAGGTAAAGATAGAGACAGAGGGAGAAGAGAGCAAGAGAGAGAGAGAGAGAGAGAGAGAGAGAGGCACACACACACACACACACACACACACACACACACACACACACACACACACACACACACACACACACACACACACGCACGCACGCACGCACACGCACGCACGCACATACAACACAAGCATTGTTTACGTGAGCGGAAACAGTGAGCGCGGGGCGCGCGCGACAAGGCAGCCAACATGTGATGTATCATGCTACCGGTGCTACCGGTCGCCCGTGCGCCTACCTCCGTGTGCGATCATGCAGTGCAAACGTCAGTGTGTGTGTGTACGCGCGCATATACTCGCAGCAGTGCTAACCCTAACCCTAACCGACTAGGACGCTTGTACGCTGCTCTCTCTCTCGTAAAGAATGGAAGAGCTCACGTTCATCTATCGATTGTCACCGCAATCTGCGGGTGTGCAGCAGGTGGGGTGAGAGAGAGAGTGCGATAGCGAGAGCGAGGGAGAGAGAGAGAGACATAGAGAGAGAGAGAGAGAGAGAGAGAGAGACAGAGAGACAGAGAGAGAGAGAGCGAGAGAGAGAGAGAGAGAGAGAGAGAGAGAGAGAGACAGAGAGACAGAGAGAGAGACAGAGAGACAGAGAGAGAGAGAGAGAGAGAGACAGAGAGACAGAGAGAGAGGAGAGCGGGATATGTGCTGGTTGGACACTCCCTCACACCGTCATTGTCGCCTGTTTCGTGTAACCGCAGCAGTCGCCACGGCGCTCTCTGTCGTCGTTAGGCGTGTCACCTACGCGCGGCTGTATGTCACGCGACAGACGTGACCGCGCACTCGCGTCGTGTTTCCTGCTTTGACACAACAGTCGGCTACAGTAGCGAGGCAGCTTACCGCGTGCGTCGCCGTGGTGTGTGTGTGTGCGGCGGTGACGGTGTTGTTAGTTGACAGCCGATATTCGCTGTCATGTCGGGGTTCGGCAGCGACGCGGTGCTGTGGTACAGCAACATCGCACTGGTCGCCGTCTCCGGACTCGTCGTCATCGTCAGCGTCGTCGTCGGCGTCGTCGTCGGCAGGTGTAAGGTGAACAGCGACTGTCGGTCGGTGCAGAAGTTCGTGCTGTCGCTGCTCGTCGAGGCGGGGATCGGCGCGTTCCTTCCCGGGATCATCTACTCATTCGTGCAGGTGATGAAGTGGGAGTGGCTGCCGCAGCTATGCGGGGGCCTAACCTGGAGCTTCACGGCTGTCGTATTCCTACAGGCGGCGACGGCCGCGTCCGCCATCTTGGATCGAATCTACGCCGTCCACTGGGAGTTCAGGTAAGTCATTGCTTAGATCAGTGGTTCCTAACCTTTTGGACTCCCCGTACCCCTAATTTTTTTACGCTATCTCCTGGTACCCCTTCGCCCACCATAAGCAAAATGAAGAACCAACACTGATGTATTGTCATGAATATTTTGACATCATGTTTATGTTTTATTAATGCAGTCGCACGGCGAATTTTTCCAATCAAGCCGATGTCGATAGAGATGCCTGAATCACCCGCTGATTATTATATAGCACTACTTTTTTTAAATTGTCTAAGAGGCTTCCCAGGTACCCCGTGTGGTGTTCGCTGGTACCCCCATGGGGTACTAGTACCCCCGGTTGGGAACCAGGGGCTTAGATGAAAGTGGCTGCCGCGGGTAATAGACTCGTATAAAGTTATAAGCAACGTGGTTTTCCTTGATTTAAGGTGATTTTCCTTGATTTAAGGTGATTTTCGTTGATTTTCTTGAATTTAATGTGTTTATGAGGTGATTTTTCTTTACACGATTTTATTTTGGGAAGAGGGGAAAGGCTTAAAATCAGCGAGAGCTTGATGATCGATATATGTGCTTGTCGGATATTGTGGCGCGATATAAGTATGTAGGCTATAGGTGAAGGTTGGCTGGATTAAGCCACACGCTACCTGATTCTCAGTACGTTTAAACAACATCATACACGTGCTCACACTCATACGAGCTCATCCTATCATTCTATCACCCCCTCCCGAATCTTCTAGGCTAACGAGCCTGTCTCATAGAGTACTAATGCTCTTTGTTGTGATTACCCCCTCCCCCCTCTCCACCCCTAAGCCAGCTCGTCGGCACGACGACTCCACCTCCCGCTTGCCAGTTTAAACGAGTTCTTCGACGGGGCCAGTGACAAACGACGCCTAATCGTGGTCGTGCCGCCCGAGGTACAAGTACTTCGTGAATCAGGCGCAGGTGCGCTATTCACATCGGAGCGACGGCCGTCGCCTGCGGCTTCGTCGGCGCCGTGCCGACGTTCCTGCGCGACCGCGGCGACACCGACCACTGCCAGTTCCTCCTCTACGACTTCTCGTTCGGCTACGCCGCCTCCGCCGTCGCCATCTACGCGCTCCTCCTGGTGGCGACTTTCGGCGGCTCGGCGCTGCTCTGCCGGGCAGTGCGCGCGGTTGAGGCGCGCCCGCCACAGCGCAGGGCGTGCGCTGCGGGGCGGCGGGTCAAAGTTCGACGGTCGAGGCATCGTCGAACACCGCTCGCGCGACGGTGACGTCACCAGCTCTACCTCAAAACTCACCCTCCGCCTAGAGGAGGGTGTTGAGGGAAGCTGGGAGAGACGGAACGGGAGTCACGTGACGCGGACCGCGAGGCGGACAGAGCAACCGATAGCGACGCTGACCAGTGGGACTCGTCGTCACACCTGGTCGTCGTCCGACTACCTGCTCTTCCATGTTCACTCACGGTAGGTACCCCATCGCGCTGCTACATCAGAGGGTAAGCGCCATCTCGCGGCTACATCAGAGGGTAAGCGCCATCTCGCGGCTACATCAGAGGGTAAGCGCCATCTCGCGGCTAGTGCGGGACGACGTCGTGTTGGGAGGCGATGTGTCTGTGAGTGATTGAACGCATGCATGCGTGTATGCGGCGTATTCCATAGGTAGACGTCTTGCTTCCGTGTGAGCGCAAAATTACTACGACAGTCGAACGAACCTCGCCATGATCGAATGGATTGTCAACTTGTATTGATTAGTAAGTACTTGTCCCAGGCCCGTAAGCAAGGCGATCTTTACTCATTGAGTGAGGTCTGATACTCCGACTTGAACCGCGACGAGGGACAGAGGCAAGACGGCGTAAGAGTGGGGAACGATGTGGGATAGAAAGTGAAGATGAGGTGAGAGAGCGAGAGAGAGAGAGAGAGAAAAAGACAGAGTCAGACAGACAGACAGAGACACAGACAGACAGAAACACAGACAGAGAGGAAAAGAGGAGAGAGAGAGAGAGAGCGGAGAGAGAGAGAGAGAGAGAAGAGAGAGAGCAGAGAGAGAGAGACAGGGAGAGGGAGAGGAATGACAAGAGAGAGAGATAGCATAGTAGTAAAGCAGCAGGAGGGAGCGCAGAGCGTTTTCAACTATTTGTACCCGAAGGTTGTTAGCGTGCGAGAAATCCTTTTTAGTTCTTTGCGCTTACTTAGCTGCTTGTGCGTGCGACAAAATATGTCTTGATGATTGTTACTGTTTTGTTCTTTTTTTCGCATGCGCTCGTCTATTAATAACATCAGAAAGACCCCCTTTAAAAGGGCCAAATCTTCTTTTTTTTTTGGTGAATTAATTCGCATACAATTACCCTCGCGAATTGTGCGGAACAGATGTTTCTCATGCATAACAATGGCGAAATCGTGGAAAAATGGCGCGAGCATCCGCCCACCATGTGGCCATGGATCGGTGGAGGACTGGTCCGCGACCAGGAAAGCTATAACATGCTATACGCGCCGAGTAGTCACGTACCTCGTGAGAGGTGGTGGGGGATGGAGAGACAAACGGAAGACAAAATGTCAAAAGAGTAGAGTAGACTCACATAGATGGGATGGATGGATGGATGGATGGATGAGATATGAATGGTATGGATTGGATGGATGGATGGATGGTATGGAGGTATGGCTGATGGATGGAGGGATGGATGGATGGCATGGAGGATGGATGGATGGAGTGGATGGATGGGATGGTGGATGGAATGGGATGGATGATGGATGGATGATAGGGATGGATGGATGGATGGATGGATGAGATGGATGGATGGATGGTATGGATGGAGCGGCGTAGCGGAGAACGCCGAACGGATGGTTACAATAGAAGAGAGAGAGAGGAGACAGGAGTCAGACACGACAGGACAGGACAGACAGACGGAGAGAGACGAGAGAGAGAGGAGAGATGAGAGAAAGAGAGAGAGACGAGAGAGAGAGAAAGAGAGAGCAGAGAGAGAGAGAGAGAAGAGAGAGAGAGCGAGAGAGACGAGAGAGGCGGGTGAAGGTCGGCCGGTAAGAGTGGGGTATAGGACTGTGACGATCGCTCGTCGAAGATAGAGAGAGGGGGAACCGAGCAAGCAGAGACAGAGTCAGGACAGACAGACAGAGCACACAGACAGCCAGGACGCGAGAGAGAAGAGAGAGACGAGAAGAGAGAGAGTGACGAGAGAGAGAGAGAGAGAGAGAGAGAGAGAGAGGGAGAGGAATGAGAGAAGACGAATGAGAAGCAGAGAGAGAGAAGAGAGAGAGAGAGGAAAGAGAAGAGAGAGAAGAGCAGAGAGATCGGATGAGAAGGAGAGAGAGAGAGAGAGAGAATGATAGTAGTACGCTAAGACTAGCAGATGCTGCAAGAGGGAGCGAGAGCCGTTTTCAAACAGTACCCGAAGGATTAGCGTGCGAGAATTAATTTTCTAGTTCTTTTCGCCTACTTAGGCACCGCAATTGAAGTTTAACCAAGTGATATAACGCAGTGAATTGTGGTAGGTTTAATCCGTCCTCGGCCAGTGGCCTTCAAGATTAGTCTCACAAGCTGCGAATTTACTGCCAAATCCCAAGCGCTGTATTAACTGCGGTAATCGTGGAACGAATCCAGAAAGAGAACTCTAGCCATACAGCGAAGAGGAAAGGTCGCTTTCGGCCTTATACGCTTGGAACATACGTACTCAAATGCTTGTAGAAAAACGTCTTTCTTCTCAGTCTTTCTCCCACGCGTTTAGGTGCGTCGATTATCAGTTATGGGTCGTGTTACTTGGGGTGAGATGGATTTAGTGAGCAACATCAAATGTCATCTTGCAACATCACTGCATAGAGGGGGTTCTGTTTGCGGTCTACAAAATTACTCACGCAGTTTTACTTCCTGGTGAAATATTTGTGCGGATACATCGATTAGGCATCGGCCTCAATTTGGGGTTTATATATTTGTTTACATAAATACAGAGTTTGTAAACACAACGCGGTGTATGTGCAATAAATATGTATTTACAAATAAAAACAGTGCAATTCTGTCACCGGACTACTTTTAGCTCCAATGCTGTAACGATTAACTGTGTCTCGAAGTATTTCAACAGCAATATTTGCAATCTTTAGAAACAAGTAAGTTTAGAAAACGCCCGCAGCGTTCGCATGAGAAAAGACCGCTTCTAAAGGCGTGTAAAGAGATTCTTGACAATACAAATGTGACTAAAAGCCTAGAGAAGAGAAGGCATGCATCCAGTTTTAGAGGTTTGTGTCCCGAGATCGTCTGTTGCTGCGCTGTTACCATGGTGAACTCGCCTGACCCACAGGCGACGCAGACTCTAAACAACAGGCGGCTTTCAGGTGATTTATTTCGGCGCACAGTAAATGCACAAATAATCACCGCCGGGTAAAACTCCCAACAGTAGAAATTGTTCTAGATGGCATATGATGGACGTTGCCCTCTCGTTCGATGTATCTTTCTTTGCTCTTTCTTCTCTCTATCCCGCCCTCGCGTCGCTCCTCTCTCTCTCCCTCTCTATCTCTCTCTGTCTCTCTCTCTCTCTCTTTCTCTCTCTCTCTCTCTCTCTCTCTCTCTCTCTCTCTCGCTCGCGGCCTCTCCGCGTTCTCTCTCTCCCTTCCTCCCGTCACCTTTATCTATCTCCGCATGTCAGACTGCCTCAACAAATCATACGGATCTGTTTTACGACATATCTCTATCGTCGCGTACGCTATTGTAATCTGCACTACAAACAAATAGACATGTCAGAGACACGACGAATGATGGCAGCAGATTGGTAGCAATACCAGATAGAAACCCATTACTACGATTACGTTAATTTGGGATTTGATTGAAATATGTCACTAATTGTGGGACTCATCGGCGTTTGTGTTTTTGGGTATTTACTCATACAGGTATTATCTGCTACTATGGCATGTAGGCTGACATATCGCGCAAAGGGCAGGTGGTACAACCTCCCGGCTGCCTACTAGTGCCAGTACCAGCACCTAATTATTCATACAACCGCCCACTGTTGGTCATATCATTACCTCCTTCCTCTCCATTGTTAATGCTATGCTACTGTTCTTGCTACCGTTAACTAAATGTCGAACACTGATGTGTATGTCTGTGAATATCAACGAGCTGTACAACTCTATAGTGGCTGTACAACAGTAGAGGACGTCCATAGGCAGCAGGCCTGAATGAGTATCAAACAGAAATGAATTAAAAATACTCAGAGAGTTTCGTCGCGTACACAACATAGACTTTATTCATGTTAAATAACCACAGATTCAAGGTCTAAACTCCGCTCGAAACTTTTGGCAGCTAAATGATGCGCATTTCTACAATGTAGTCTGATCCCGTTTCAAAAGAGGCATTTTCCAGGCACGAAATATTGCAACATTGGTGAGAAATTTTGAGCAGACTACTGTTGTAAGTCAGCTATATGTATTACATTACTAACGCGTGTTGTGCGTTCATTGCAGGCAGTGAGCATCCTAGGCGCCGTGTCGCTGCCCACTATCGCCCCCTACCGGACACTAGTGGAACATGTCGCCATCTGGGTACTGACGGCCAAGGGACTGCTGTTGGCGATGATTGTGATTCTTGGCGATTCTCGCTACAGGAGATTTGCGTGTAGCTGTAAACGCAGGACCGCCAGCAGCCCAGGTACGTCTGTTGTTGTTGTTGTTGTTGTTGTTGTTGTTGTTGTTGTTGTTGTTGTTGTTGTCGTCGTCGTAATTGTTTTTGTTGTTCTTATTGTTGGTAACTTGCTGATGATAATGATGATGATGCTAATTATAATAATAATTATTATTATGATGCTGATGCTGATGCGGATGATGATGCTGATGCGGATGATGATGCTGATGCTGATGACGACGACGATGATGATTATGATGATGATGATGATGATGATGATGATGATGATGGTGGTAGCGATGATTTCTTTTAGGGCGTTACCTGTTATTGTAGCAATTTTACCAGGTTTAGCAACACGCCGTAGAAGCAACAGATAGTATAGTTTACACGTTGTTTTTAGCATCAGTCATGCATTTAGCAGGCAACTGTTTGAAACTCAGGTTCAGTGTACCCATAGTCAATCTCTGTCCCCTGTAGTTATTCTACGGGGCCTCAACGTTATATGCGCGTCTGTTTACTGCAACCGGCGGCAACTGTACATAGATTGTTATCCGTCGTCACTTTCTATCTGCGCAGGTATACCTGTCGGAAAGATTATTCTCACAAGCGCTTTATATCAGAAAATCTTCAGAACCTCAAGTAGCTAGGTCTAGTACGCGTGTGCGAGGTTTCACAATTCTAACCAAAAGTGCACAGTGTGACCATTTTTATGTGCTTATCCGCTGCACTCGTACAGGACGACGAAACTGAGAACCGTACAGCAACTTTTCCTTTAAGCATATCAAAATTGATACGGTGGGCAAGAGTTGAGGGTAGAATGGAATGCTTTCCAACGCCCAGTAAGAATTGCTGGCCCTGCAACAGTAATAATTTTTTCATAGTCTCACAGCCTCGGGCTCATGCCTGGAAAGCGGGCTAAAATTCGCGCTAATTTATTTCAAAATCTAAATACTAGAGGAGAAAACTATAATGTTGAAGGTTATCACATCAAATCTCACATGCACATGTGAATTTGAATGCGGACACTTGCGTTACAGTTATAATGTAAGGTGAACACGTTCTAATATGAACTACATTCACGATTATAACGATAATAAAATGAAAAGCCGCTTCATCTTGACAGGTGCTAATATTTGTGTTCAGACCCTCTAAAACTATGTATCAAAACGAAATATCCGGTCTTTACTGAAAGCAAACAATGTTTCATATCTAGTTTTCCGTGGAGCAGGCAGCGAGAACAGGTTTTATTGGCCGCCAATTAGCAAACGAGTCCACTCGGCAGTATCATTATAGGCGGCTCAAATATCTGGCTAGGTGTTAGAATCCGGCGTGTGATACACACTAATAGCGAAAGCATCACATCTGACCGGCATTTTTCATTTATGCCGGTGTTCCGATTTCGTTTTCGTGCACGTACATACATACAAGAGCATATTATTACGAAGC
>NW_014577286.1:493095-497313 GCF_000485595.1 Priapulus caudatus | reverse complement strand
ATATATTATATTCGTATTCGAAAGAACTCATTAACAATTCCTAATGACATTGGTTTTTATGCATTTCATGCATTCATGCAGAGAGGTGCTACACGTAGATCCACCATTGAAGATGAATGAATGAATCCCGTCGCCGATGTATTGATAGTGAGTTTTGTATTACTCTTCTATACCACATACGTATGCTATAAGTTTGACATTGAGAACACGTGAGAGCTAGATTACAACTTAGCTTTCCTGCCGTTTTCTGAGTAGAAATATGTCTATACAGTCATCATTTGTACTTCTTATGGGACACAAGTATTGTCATAACATTTTCTGCGCCAGAATTTTATAAATAATGTAAATCATCTACGCATGACTGAAATAAAGTAGTTTGAATTTGTGTCAACTAATTCTGCGATAGAATTTGCGATAGATTTTGCGATAGAAATATGCACGCGCGCGTGTGTGTGTGCGTGCTTGTGTGCCTTTATTTATGCATGGGAGGGCTAACATTTCCTTTATATTCGACAGATTAAAATCGATCCACCTGCCACCTAATTCACGGCATAATAGAACGCTGGACCAACATCCTCTCAACTTCTACTCGCAGCCACAATGAACTCTGCTTCGCATCTACTTGCTGACAGCGACCAAGAAAATGGCTCAATTTAGCGGGGTATTACTCAACAGGACGACAAGCCCTCCGCCATGTTAGTGGTTTATCACGTAGTATTTACATGTGACGTGAGCGCTATTTGACCATATTGTACTTGTAGCAACCTAGTAATGTACAACTGGTTGACAGTGACAGTGATTCTAGCTGAGCTGAACCTTTTGCTATATCTCTTGCTGCCCGATTTGACTAGTAATGTAACAGGAAACGCAGTGTTCTATCTTATTTGTGATGATAGCGGCAGGTGTGAATGAGAGTCGGAATAGTATTGGCGAGTTTTGTAGTTGACATTATGTTCGCTACGATAAAACAAAATTAACAACAGCACAGTAGACAAGGTCGTTACCACCTCAAACTTCACTAGTCACTAAGATAATGTGCGGAGATTCATCAATTTTTAACATTTATGCGTGTATATGCGGCTAATTCATAAATAATGAATGGCTCCATGTTTGTCTGAAACTAACTTATTAAATACTACTATATTATTACCTGTATAGATAGCATTATTCTTTATGTATCGATAATTTTAATCAATTTTGTAATAACATGACAATAATTCAAAATTATAATATCTTGTATTGCAAAGCGAAGAGAAAATGTTTTTTAATTTGTTTTTGTACAATGTGTACACACCGGTATGCATAAATCCGCGGGAAACGACAATATTCATTACAAAACCACTATGTAACATATTCGTCTTGCTTTCAAAGTAAACTTTAATTCTCATACATAATGATGGATCATGATAATGATGTTTTTAACAGCTTTCATCCTGTCCAAATGGATCACAAATGTTTCGAGCAATGATTGACTATGCCGATGAGTCACAGAGTTACCCCAAAGAGCATTTGTCGTCTACGTGACAGGCGAAGGATGGTGCCGCCATGTTGCGAAGCATTTTAAAATCACAATGCCAAAACGTGGAAAAGCCAAATAACTCCAGCGAACCCCACCATTGTAGATTTGTTGAAGTAATGATACCCATATTAACTAACTGGGTGCTGAAAGGGTGCCAAATAAATACGGGCCCTCTAGCTAAGATAACGCAAGGAGCATTTGTATCTAATGCGCCAGCTCCGAGTAGCCTACGCATCTTGGAGGTCAAGCAAATGCCTTTCTAACAGCTATGCTAAAAATCTCACACATGCACCAGAATAAAATTCCACAGCAACGTAGATAAAAAGGAATAAAGCGGCAATTGAAAATCTATTTCAACATAGCATGTGCACATTATTGTAACGGCAGCTTTATCAAATTCTGAAAATTGTTAATAACCATAGATATAAGAAATAAAGTATGTCGATTACACTGTACTTTAATTCATATATTATTCTGGAATGTGAACATTGCAGCAATGCTAGCAAAATAAGAAGTATAGCTTACCATACGTCGATTACAAAAACTACAAGACATGCTACAGGGACAACGAAGATTACTTTGTTATAATTTATTTCGCAAAACAAAAAATCTAAGCTACAATAAATGCGTCACCTACCGGACTAAACAACGGCCGATGATTTCCTTTAGATATGATATCGAATCGCTTCCATCGTTGCCCTGCTTTGTCGCAAAAATGTTGCACTAAAAAAAAAGAAGATAATAATGATACGCAAAATATTGGAAAAACTATTCTAATTGCCCTACGAGTAACTCCTCCAACTAAAAAGGCTCATCCTCTAGAGAAAACTATAGCATAGGTTGATGGCATTTAAGTCACACACACGCACGCACGCACGCACGCACGCACACACACGCACACACACACGCGCACGCACACACACACACACACGCGCGCACGCACGCACACACACACACATACACACACACACGCACACACACACACACACACACACACACACACACACACACACACACACACACACATACGCGCGCACGCACGCACGCGCGCACGCACGCACGCGGGCACAGAGACAGATGGGTGTGGGTGAAAAACGCGAATCTGAGTAATGTTAGCAATTCTGCATCATACAGGTCAGTGATATATATATATATACGTATATATTATGTCCCGTGCGTGTAATGGCCTCAATTGCCTCTATATTTATAGTCATGTTAGTGTTCCATATTCTATTATATTATATTTGACTATTATCTCCTTATTGACTGCCTGCTCCACTTACCGTACTACTACCAGTTCGTGAACGCGTTCGTGACCGTATCGATAATAGCTAACGGTAAGGCCGGAATTGTGTGCGTGCTCATCAGATAGGAAATCAACCGCCTGAGTAACCCTTTACATAAGCTTCAGTTATCGTATGCAGCTGTAAATACATGGAATTCTACACCGCCTTTGTCCACAGATGGACCGGGCGAAATAGCAAACCATAATAAGAAAAACATGAAAAACTATCTAATAATTGGGTTAAGGATTGAAAAGGATCTTATCTGGATCTAAATACCACATGACTAACACCACGCCAATACGATATCCGGCTTTTATCGACTTCTTTGTGTGATATTGGGTCATCTTTACTACAGTGCGCAATCACTGATGTCTCATACGAAACAAGAATGTTCAGGAGTTTGATTGTGTGGAAATACTCTCCATTAAAGTATTCTAAAAGATGCACTTTCTAATTGAAATCATATGATTGCAAAGACGGTCATTGCAGCCATGTGAGTTCATGTGAAGCCAGGTGTGTTTTGGTTACGGTCTGGCCGTCTTATAAATTTTAATAATTAATAAGTTCGTATTAATTTCGGGACCATGTTTTGCCTCTGTTGATGAGATCCGCCATTTTTTCCAGGGTGCGTAAATTACATGCGACACGCTCGCCTCAGGCGGGTTTAACTTATAGATTATATAGTTAAGTAGGGAATGATAACCGCATAGAAGACCGTGTATATGTTATAAACGGTTAAGCCTATAGTATTATGTACACGCGCGTGACTGGTTTATGAGATAGACATAAGAATGGGAGTTTCATGAAATACTAAGACGTGAAGTTGAAACGGAAAAAAACGCAAATGCCTTTGACCAGCAGAACAAGTTTTTCTTGTAATTATCGCGTTAATAGCTTTAGGAATTATAACATTAGAATTTATTACGCGCCATAAAAAGCCGGTTTTTTATGCTCGTGTGAGCTGGTTTTGGTTAAATAGTCTTCTATTCATACAAGACGACCGTGGGAAAACACGTATGCCAAGTCACTTTGATTAGGAATGCTTTTTAAGTGTAGATGACAAATCCAAGATTACAGAACATTGAAAGTATGCAATTCTACATGGATGGATGGGTGGTTTATTGGAGTTTAGTATTTCAGAAACCCACTGGAATAACAAATTGGAAGTCGCGCAAATTTTCCTGATATCATGTAATTTTTGCACTTTATGTACGCAGTGACTATGTAAATATGCACTATATATATGTGTGTGTGTGCGTGTGTGTGTGTGTGCGTGCGTGCGTGCGTGTGTGTATGTATGTATGTATGCATATGTATACGTGTGCGTGTGCTTGTGTGTGTGTGTGTGTGTGTGTGTGTGTGTGTGTGTGTGTGTGTGTGTGTGTGTGTGTGTGTGTGTGTGTGTGTGTGTGT
>NW_014577286.1:482895-492441 GCF_000485595.1 Priapulus caudatus | reverse complement strand
GCACGCACACGCACACACGCACACACGCGCACGCACACACACGCGCGCACACGCACACACACACGCACGCACACGCACACACGCACACACGCGCACGCACACACACGCGCGCACACGCACACACACACGCACGCACACGCACACACGCACACACGCGCACGTGTGTATACGATGTCATTTTATGCGTAAATCGCTGTTAGCAGGTTGCAGAAATATTAGAGAACACATATTGTTGTATGGATTCGTGTGCATTCACGGTCAAGAACTTTCCGCGCCAGAAATATATGTGCATGTGTATCTACATAGAAACGATTAGAGCCAAGTAGTTATTACTTATATGTAAAATATTCCTAATTAATATTGAACCATACGTCTTTTTATGTAGCGTAATTTTAATCTATTTTAACTGAAAATGTCCAAACAACCTAGAGTAATGCATCCGTTTAATACAGATATCAGAGCGAGCCCTCCAGCTTGTTCTGAGACAGGTATCTTTGCTCATTCAGGTAGAGGCAGAACACTCTAGCAAACCGCCGAAAGGTAGGAAGCGACAGCCGGCTGGCACGGTGGACCAGCGCAGCAAAAAATCCACCAAGAAACAGAAATCGTCAAAGCAGATGGCCGGTGACATCCCCGCGCTGTATGCTTACGTAAACAAAGTGAGTGCGTAATTACACAGCGTTATCAATTATAAATCATACATACGACAGCACGGTGGGACATTAATTATGGAATCTGAATATATTCGGCGCGCGGTTTTAGTTGCGCGTGTGTATGCTTGTGATGTAACGTTTATACCAATTAGCCATGGCCATGCTGATAGATATATGTGTGAAAACAAGATCCGTTGACAGGCTTCTAGCCTATATTTTACAGCTGAATATGATATAATGATATCAGGAGTGAATAATAATAGATTATTATAGATTATAGATGATAGATTATAGATAATAATAGATCTATTATTATTCACTCCCAATATATATAATGATATGATGATATAATATGATATGATATCATGATATAATAATATAATATAATATGATATGATATAATGATATGATATGATGGCCATAGAAACGTCTATACATGTTTGCTCGATGTCAATATTAGTAGGAAACCTATGTACGGTCTAGGAAAATAGTAAAATATAAATTCCTGACGTATGATATTTCGTCCTGACGCAGGCATTCAGTGGCAGTGAGGAAGATGAGGACATAGAAGAAGCCACGAATAAACGGGCAGGAAGCTGGATGCATCGCAGCGGCACCCTGGAAGATCTCAACGTAAGAACCACGCACGGCTTACACGCACTCAAACACACGCACGCACGCACGCACGCACGCACGCACGCACGCACGCACGCACACACACACAGTACACATACGCGACGTACACACGCATACAGCATGTCACATACACGCACGCGAACGCACGCACGCACGCCACACCACACACGCACATACCGTTACGGCACGTACACACCGCATTGCACGCATGCACAGCACACGCCGCACGCACGACGATTGCAAGTTACGCACCGCCACTCACACGCACGCACGCGAACGAACGCGCACGCCGACACACATACAGATACACACACCTGCGCACTCACCGCACACACACGCACACGCACTCGCACACCGCACCACGCACGCGCACACGTGACACGCGCACACGACGCACGCACGCACGCACGCGACAGCGCAGGCAGAACGCACCACCACAACAACACCACACACACACACACACACGAATGCCAATGCACACTCACAACTACACAGCTAACCCACTTTTTACACCGTTTTACGTATTCATGTGTAGTGTCAACGGGATATTCTTCTGTAAAACAATTAGTTTACCTATCGTCAACCCCTATCTACTTACCGGACGGTGGGTGACGTAACTTTGCGTGTGCGTCTGTGATTGCAGGCTGACATGGAAGGCTCGTGGTTTGACATGGAGGACCGCTTTCCCGACCAGGACAGCAACTCAGACATGGAAGAGGCTGCCGCTCTGAGCCAGACCTCAGACATCGCCGTCGTCCTCAACAAATGTGACAGCCACCACCGGATGGCGCTGTACAAGTTGACAGCCGACGCCGAGGACGTCGTGAGGTTGTTCCCGCCCGGCCGGGACGCCGACGACGACGCCGCCGCCGCAGCACCCGTCTACATCATTCCCGTGAAGAACTGCGGTGCGATGAACATATACAGACTAGCTCTGCAGGAGCAGCTGACGATGACGGGATCCGCAGGCAACCTGACTCGCGGCGATGCCATGCTCGGAAGCAGAGACTTCAGCACGCTAACGACTGGCATCGGCAGCGACGACGCCGAGTCGGACGACGGCCGCGAGATGGCGCTGCGGCGGCGCGAGGTGGCGCCACCGGTGCGCGAGGCCGTGCGCGCCGCCATGATCGCCGAGCTGTATGCAGACATGGCCGCCGAGGACGGCGACGACAGCGGTCACGAGACGACGGTCGAACGCATCGCGCGCGGAATCTCCTGCCAGGGTGCGCCGCCGCGGCGCGTGGCGTACGTCGGGCGGCGGGTGTCGCGCCGCGAGTCCGTGAAGAGGGCGCTGTGCGTGGCGGACATGTTGAGTCGGTCGGCGGAAGACGGATCGGCGCGGAGCCGCGAGCTGTTCGTGGTCGGCGGTGGCGCCACCCAGTGTCACGGCAAGTCAAACAAGGATGCCTGGCTGCTGAACTGGGAGAAGCTTCTCGGGAAGCTGACGATACCGGAGGAGGTGCTTGAGAAGCTGCGGGAATCGTGCAGGAGGCGCGACGGGGAGGGACTGTCGGCCGTGAGCGGAGCTGACATGACAATCGGCGCATATTTCTAGTGATGGGCGTATAGGTAACCTCGTAAGCAGGCAAATAACTGCCATGTAACCGTGGAAACTAGAACTCGGTTAGCAGCGACATATCTGTATGCGTTTCTAATAGCGGGAGTGCACAAGTCGTTGATTTTTCTTGTAAAAGACTGTTGTCAGATATTATTTTTCAATTGAATGTGTAGAAGCCAGTTGTTGTTATGTCATATATATATATATATATATAAATGAATCGAGGGGTTCATAATATATAAATAAATAATGAACAAAGGGTTCATTCTGCTGATTATGACACGAGTAATCTGGATGGAATTCACGCTGTTATACCAAATAGGTTATGATATTTAATCTGAATGTATGATGCAAAACATTTCTTTAATCCGTTACAGTGGCACAGATATGGAATTACGAATATATTTATCTGCTATATAAATAAGGCATCTGCACAAACTGCAAATTGTACAGTTTTCTCGTCAGAGTGTTAACACATCACTATTATCTTGATCGCTAATAAACGATTTTAATATACTAAGTAAATTGAAAGTATATTTCTGAAATTCTTTATCAGTTGATCGATCAAGTCATTGGTCTGTCCGTTCGTTCGGCTGTCCGCCTGTCTGTCCGTTCATCCAACCAGTTCAGAGATATTCTATACCCACATTGGCAAATATCTCACAGTCAGATATTTTCTGGTAGGTTTTGATGAAGTACATGAGAATATATCTATATCTCTTTTTGTAGTGTAGTATGAGAAACTAGCTTGAATTGCCTGTATGGACTACTAGCAGCTGTTGGCAAGTTTACACCAGCCACTTCCCATAACTGGCTAGGACGGACAGGTGCCTGGAGACCGTCAAATAATAGCAGTTGACAGCGCCTTCTTTCAGACTAAATACCTATGTCCCGCCTACCACTTAAACATCTCGTTTGACTTTTCCTTGGCGTGGTCTACTGGAGTTTTATTCCTGTGGGATTTCGAGTACCAAGCTGTATACAGATAATCCGGCCCTATATTATTACTGTAATACTGTGCGTGGGGTAGGTGGCTGAGCGTGCGTGTGTGCGTGCGTGCGTGCGTGCGTGCGTGCGTGCGTGTGTATGCGCGTGGTGTGCACGTGTGCAACGTTCGTTGTTATTCACTCCTAATATTATTGTAATACATCACACACATATATATATATATATATATATATATATATATATATATATATATATATATATATATATATATACATATAATTATATCATACAGTAAAGGAAATTGCAGGAAGATTTGTCATCTCATAATTGTTAACATGACTCATTATGATAGAGACTCTTCACATCATCCTGCTACGGCTGCTAGTGATCGTATATATGCTCTTTATTTCAAATATACAGTTTCAACAAAATACCATTACTTTTGGCATACGTATATAGCGGTCACGCGTAAACACGGGTTTCCCACTAAGCTACAGCAGTGTCTGGAAATTCCGAAAAACGGAGCACCCTATAGTTAACTCGAGATTTTGATAGTGATTTATGATTGAAAGCTATGAGTGAGTATATGCTTTCTGTCGTTTGAACATATAATTTCAACAAAATAAATAAATAAATACATGCTATACATAATATCAGGAGTAAGATAATATAGGATATATAGGATCCTATATTATCTTACTCCTGATAATATGACTCTTAAATTATTTATTAATATCAGTTGTATATTCGTCTTATCTCACGGAGCATTAGAGATAACATCGACTAAACCAAATCGGTGGCCTATAAGTACTGCTAAATATGTGACCAATCAATTGAGCTGTATATAATAACAGTAATGATGTTTTTCAGCTCAGTGGGTCAGTGGACATAACAAATGATGGTGAAACGAATTTTGTATTCCTGTGACCGAGACATAATAATCAGGCTTGTATTCTGTCCGACAGATGGCGACACGTACTGGTTCCTAAAAATGAAATGCAAAAAATCGTCGTTTAACGTTTGTAGGTCAGTTGAGTTGGTAAATAAACTGCGCAGTGTAACAGGTATTGTAGGCAAACGCTGCTACGCTTGCGGTATCGAGATACGACGGAGGGAAAATGTTGCACGTTATCAAGAAAGCGTATCGTCGTCCAGCCGCGTTAGTAAGCCGCTACTTGGCAACTACATCTGCTCAGAATCAGATACCGAACCCTAAGACGGATGTACAGCCGCATTACAACAAGGTTTGTTTTTGCGAGGCGTAGACCTACGTGACGTACGTGACGTACGTAATGTAGTAAAGCCCTGCACAAATCCACTTTAGGCACCTTATCATTTATCACGAAGTGACGCACAAAATTACGTGTATCATGAAGTGATGTAGACCAATAAATTGTGCCCTAAAAATTTTTATATTCTGATGTTATTTCAACATCAGAATATAATAAGAATAATCAAAATCAGAATAACATCAGAATATAAAAATTTTTAGGGCACAATTTATTGGTCTAGAAGTGATGTACAACAGTGTTTCCGTCACTTTCCGTATATCAAGAAATACCGGTACCGTACGTCACCCTGTGAATGCGTTCAAGAAACAACGTTCGTAAAGGGGTGGACACACTAGGCGATTTTTCTTGCGATCGAGTCGGCCGACCGAGCCGGCCGGCTCGATCGCATGAAAAATCGCGTAGTGTGTGCAGTGAGTCGCGGTCGATTTTCGAGTCAGCCGGCCGAGTCGCCCGATTCAAACATGTTTGATAATTATTTGAGCCAGCCGCCTGCAATCGCCTAGTGTGCCCGGGTCTGCGATTGAGCCGGCCGATTGTACAATTCATCAGCCAATCAGCGTGCTGAAAATCCACAGAGTTGCCCGGCTCAGTCGCGTAGTGTGTCCACAGCTTAACACGAAATTTTACGCGAATCCAGTTTTGCGTAATGTCCAATTATATAATTAGAGGTGACACTGTGCTCCTACATCCCGCATTTTCGACGAAAGTGACCAAGATCTGTCTCAATCGATTACATCACAAACTCGGACATTTCGTACCTTCTCAGCAATGCAGATATAGCACTTCCTTAGCTCTAGTAACGCTCATAGGGTCTATGTCCCCCAGGGTACTGCCGGAACGGACCCTGGGTTATGGTTAGAGGTAGAGTTAGGGTTTGGGTTAGGGTTAGGGTTAGGGAGTAGGCGTAGGCGACTCCCTAGACTCGTTAGTGGAGTAGGCGAGGTACGGTCCGGCATATTAGATAGTACCAGGGTACGTTCCGGCAGTACCCTAGGGGACATAGACCCTCTCAGCTCTAGTAACTATAGCCCGCGTACAGTTGCCGCTGGCACCAACGGTCAATTGTTGCGGGTCCAGCGGCAACCTAGTACTAGAGCTAGCGGCAACCGTACGCGGGCTATAGTTACTAGAGCTAGCACTTCCTGTGAGTCTCCTGTTTCGAAAGTCCACTTGCTAGGCGATCTCTTTAAACCGGTTCCTAATTCGTGATTCTACTCCCTTGCCATATAACACGCTTCATAAGTTCTTTTCAGGGCAAATTGTAATCTTATTAGTGGTGTATGCCCAGCATATCCCTTCTCAAGGCCATGTGGGTCCCACAAGGTTCCTGGTTTCATTCTACATAACTTTATTCGTGAACTTGACCCTGCTATCCCAAATCTATTCTGTCGTTCGTATGACTGGAAATGAGCTTTCTTCGCCCAGTGTACAAAAGCAATGCCTCTTCCCTTCTGTCTAATTATTGGCTGACTTTTCTGACCGCTCTTGGCCCGTGCTTTCAAGCATGCAATTAATTCCGCTGTAATGTGTCACTTTGACATTGGCATTAGAAAACAATTCTAAACGGAATGCTGATTGTGTGTGTGGTTCATGCAGATTTTCATTAATAACGAGTGGCATGACGCGGTCAGTGGGAAAACCTTTCCTACCATCAACCCGTCGACAGGCGAGAAGATTTGTGACGTCGCAGAGGGTGACAAGGTCAGTGCACACAGAAAATTCTAGCGACGTGAAATTGTCTATCACCTGAAACTTTACATGTCACAATGTAGGTTGAACTTCAGTAATCCGTAATCTGCTGGTTTGTCAGCTTCGATGATTTGGAACAGGGATATATGTATCTGGTAATCATTAGCTTTATCTACTATTCTAATTATATTTGTGCTGTAGTTCAGTAAACATGTGCAATTACCCAATAGCAGTAACACTGTCATAAATGTCATAAAGAGCTTCAGTATACCTTGGCTAGGTTTATTTTTGTGGGATTTGTATCAGTCTCAGTAAAAATGCAGTATATATATATGCATTATTTTGTGTCTTTCCACCTCAGCCTCCATCGTTCGAAATTTACACTAATTGGTAACTGATCTGGTTCCAAGCATCCTAGATTAGTGCGGCACAATACTGAGCAGCTTTCAGTTCGCGGCTAATCTTGGATTAGGCAAGGAGGTATAGTGTGACCAAAATGTGATTGATAAAAGCATGTGACGGGCATGTACGCACATCTACCCCACCGACACAATATTTGTGTTGGTGACTAGCTTTTGTTTCTTTCAGGCCGACGTTGACAAGGCTGTGAAGGCAGCCAGGGAAGCATTCAAGCTTGGGTCCCCATGGCGACGTATGGATGCATCAAAAAGAGGCTACCTAATGAACAAACTTGCTGACTTGATAGAGCGAGACAGTGTCTACCTTGCAGTAACTGTCCTTAACACTTAATATAATTAGCTCTAAAATGTTGCAAATGTTTTAAGAACTTACCAATCCCAATTGATTTACTGTCGGACTTCCTGATTTGACATATGCAGGAGTCTGTGTGACTCCCTAAAAATTCCGCTATGCTAACTAGTTCGTTCCAGAGCACGGCCTCGCGGAATTACCGCATTTTTTCAGCAAATCTTTGTCTCCCTCTCTCCCTCTTTTTGAGAGCAGCGTTAAAAAAAACAAGTTATAACAAAAATAAACAAGTTGGACTCTCTTGTTAAAAAGTTAATTTCTACCCCTGTGTATGCCAGATGTCATTGAGGTCGTTTCACTATACAGAGTCTGGAGACCCTGGATAATGGCAAGCCTTACAACATCGCATACATAGCAGATGTTAACCTCACCATCAAGTGCTTAAGGTGTGTTGTGTGTACTCAAAGTTGAACATATAACATATAAGCCATATATTGTATATATTGTATTACATATTGCCAAACATAAGCATAGCAGGAGCAGTATAGCATCTTGTAAAAGCGTACCTAAAACCAGTCATTGCCATAATTTTAATTGTACTTTATGTCATTGTTAAATGAGCAGGTTTTGGGTATTTAGCTTGGCAGGATAGACAAGCATAGAGAAGGATAGTATATACATATACTCATATATACTCATAGTAGAACCTGTGTTTGAAAGCGAGGGTAGTGAACGCGCTGTGCAGTGCTAGGAAAATCATTCTTACTTTTCTCTTGTATTATCACAACTAAACAGTGGCTAAATGTTAAAAAGCATCTCGGAAGGAATGCATCTTCTTGATAGTCATCATGTCTGACTGTTCACACAATGTTTAATCTGGCTATAGCTTGCTGTATCCCATAGGTACTATGCTGGATGGACAGATAAGATCCACGGGAAAGTGATACCAGTTGGTGAGTGCTCGTTATAAACAACTGGAATGACTAATCGACAGTAATCTGACATGAACTTTGTTTTGTATATTTAACTTAGTAAAGAGGTGAAGTGAAGTATTCATTCCAACCATGGTCTGTTGCCGGAATTCTTAGAAGTTCAGACCCAAGTACGACAATATACAGTGGTATGCAGGGTTCTCCAAGAGCACTTATAGCCTGGCGGGCCGCCAGGCTATCGTCGCAATCTAATCGGGCGATCTACCATCCTAAAATGCACCCGCCACTCTAAATATCATAGCCGCCATGCTGGTGTATACAGAAGAAGTTCAAACAATTAATACATGTTGTTTATACACAGAGGCTGTCCTAACCCAACCCTAACCTAACCCTAACACTGACTATAAACCGACTCGGCTATCTTATATACGCGTGTTATAGTACCCAATTAATCTATGGTGTGTAACCTTTTGCTTTCAATATTTTGCATCTGAACTGACATTCAATCCCAACCAACTGGTGTAGGCTAGCTGGCACAATAATGTTCATTTTCATACTTCAAATCCGAGTGTTTTCTAGCTCATCAAGAAATCTTAATCGTGAATTAATTTCTAACGGCATTATTACGGGGCAGGTAACCCAGTCTAACACGAAGTAGAGTAGACTGGTACACTTATTGACCACTCCTGCCATTGTATTTTTTGTACATAACACTAGGGGTAGAGCCCACAATAACAAAATACAAACAGTGGACATAGCCAAAGGCAAGTGGTAAGTCAGATCCAGAACAGTATTGTAAAGCTGTCGATAGTAAAACTACATAATACAAATGAGTAAAATGATATAAGATTTACAATATCAGTATAGTTGGTATATATATGCAGTGTTAGAAATAAGACAAAAATTCCATCCGGTCCTCATTAAAAAAAATTCTAAATCCGCAATATAAGCTACAGTAATTTTCTTGAAAATTAGCCAGTCCTGCTCCAAAAGTAACCAGCCCTGCTGAAAAGTTACCAGTCAGGGACTATGGGACGAGCTGCTAATTCCAACACTAGTATATGTCAGGTTTTCTGATTTATGAGAGGTGAACTCGATTTGGAACCAGCAAACCAGCAAGTTCACCC
>NW_014577286.1:481306-482642 GCF_000485595.1 Priapulus caudatus | reverse complement strand
ACTATTTTACCATCTGCAAACCATACTTTACAGTAGGATACACAATACAACCTTTTCAAATTCTACCTTTTTTTGTTCAGAAATATAGTGGTTAGTGCTTAGTGGTGGTAGGTTAGTAAAATTTTTATAATTAAATTCTTTTATTACTTAAGTTGATTACGTCACCGTAAATAGTAAAAAATAAAAAAAATATTTCCACTTTTTCACAAAATATAAGTAATTCTGTTTACATTTTATGGTTAAATTGCTGCATTACACTTCACATTCCTATTTTACTATATTGTTCGATGTGAACATACACTCGTGACCCATACATAGCCCATAGCAAGCAATGAATGTTAGACAACATTAATTCAAATCGTCCAGGTTTTTTAGGATTTTTAGCTAGTTGAGAAACAATCTTATCAGGTAAGAATTTGACGATTTGTTTAGTCTCGTTAGTTCTTACTTTTAATGTAAAAAAATGGGAATTTTTTTTTACAAATTTTACCATAGAAAATTCGTGACGTAATCCCTTTAAGTTGATTCCTTCCCAAAATTCACCCAAAAAATAACAAAAAACAAAATATTCTCGTGCTCTAGGCAGGCAATGATCCCTGGCCTGGGTGAACTTCGTTCTGCACAACTAGTCTATTACCCCTTTTCGAATACCAGAAAAATACCTGCATTAAACACATACTTGTATGCATTTAAAATCAAGAACCAATAGTATATGTATTATTCACACTTGATTTAATTTCTACCGCTAGATGGCGTAACATGTCATGTGTATTTCTACCGCTAGATGGCGTAACATGTCGTGTATTTCTACCGCTAGATGGCGATCACATGTGTTGGACGCGACACGAGCCGATCGGCGTGTGCGGGCAGATCATCCCGTGGAACTTTCCGCTGCTGATGCAAGCGTGGAAGCTGGGACCAGCGCTCGCTACGGGCAACACTGTCGTCATGAAGACGGCTGAGCAGACGCCTCTCACTGCACTCCATGTCGCACAGCTAGCAGCAGAGGTGAGTGTCCACACCAGGGAAAAAAATATAATTTATTTTTTGGGGGCTACTTTTCAAGCTCGCGTGCATAAAAATAGCACTCTAAAATTTGGTTTGCATTGAACTCTATGCAAATTTACGTGGGTTCTTTTTGGCATTTCGGGGGCTAAATCGCCCCGAGCCCCCGTTTATTTTTTCCACTGGTCCACACCAGCGAACCACACCACACCACACCACACTGCTCGCACGCAAAGCCATGCCTGCACACACACACGCACACACACACATGCATACACACACACACACACACACACACACACACACACACACACACACACACACACACACA
>NW_014577286.1:474153-479849 GCF_000485595.1 Priapulus caudatus | reverse complement strand
TTTGTCGCCACGCATTTATCAACAAGCACTCTCTTACTCGTTTGTTGCGTGCTTTGTCTACATGTAATTAGTCGGTGGCACTTACGTTGCAGCGTCTTTCCCCCGATTCATGTCTCGATCTGCTAAGTGTTGTTTGCATGAGAGCAGTAGCATGAAGATGTTGCAGTTTTGACCGTTGGTTACTGTGGTGTGAGACGATGGTCGATCCTAGATGATTAACTCTTTGTTCGTCCGATGCCGCAGTGGACTATGCTGTGGAGCAAAGTCACTTTGCTCTCTTCTTCAACATGGGGCAGTGCTGCTGCGCTGGCGCACGCACGTTTGTAGAGGGCAAGATCTACGACGAGTTTGTTGAGAAGAGTGCCGCACGAGCGAAGAAGAGAACTGTTGGAAATCCGTTTGATCCTAATAATGAACAAGGACCTCAGGTGGGTGGAGTGTTGTCGTTCACTTCTTGAGTTCAAAGTAGATTTCGCCAGCCGATTGTGGCGTGTAGAGTTGTTCGCACTCGTTTATGTCCGTGTTTGTACTTATATTTAGGTGGACAGTGAACAGTTGGGTAAAGTGCTGAACTACATTGACATTGGCAAGCAAGAAGGAGCTAAATTGGTTGCCGGAGGTAGTCGTCATGGCGATCAAGGATACTTCGTTCAGCCCACGGTGTTTGCAGATGTAAAAGATGACATGACAATTGCGAAAGAAGAGGTACGTGTTAGGAGTCATTGTTAGGAGATATGGGTAGCCCCAGCTAGGGCTATCAGGATGACGTGATAGTAATTAGGATGGGTAATTAGTGTTTTGTGTAATAATAATGTAGGCAGACACGGAGAAGTAAATACACGTGTATAAATAAATACATGAGTGCCATAATCGAATGTCTAGACCCTGCCGATGAGGGGTAGGGTTAATGTTGTCTGCATGTTACTTTCAGATCTTTGGACCAGTGCAGCAGATCCTACGATTCGACAGCATGGAGGAAGTGTGTGATAGAGCTAACAGCAGCATGTACGGCTTGGCAGCTGCTGTATTCACGAAAGATCTAGACAAAGCGATGATGGCATCACAAAATCTCAGAGCTGGCACAGTCTGGTGAGTTGACGCAACATAAGATGAAGCAATATGATAGGGAACGAGATTTAGGAATAATATGCGGGTTATATTCACATCATAGAATGTTTGTGATGCGTAGCCATTAGCATGATTGTAGAAGTAACGGGTACCATTACTACCCTACTGAATACATACTTTGCAATTGTGCAATAAATGACTTTATTAGTATAATACATATGTAGCTATTTATAAATGTACAAGTTATAGATAATACAATAGTTGTATGTAGATAGACAGTTAGTAGGGCCTGTCACATTAATTATATTTGACTAATAAATTTACTTAATCATTGTAATTTATTGCTTACCTAGTAACTTAACGATCTCACTAATTCATATGTATATGTGTGCAGTAGCATTAAGTTTTGACCTTTTAGATTTTCTTCTGCTTCACGTTTGTATATTGTGATTGCAGGATCAATATGTACAACAACTTTGATGCAGCCGCCCCGTTTGGAGGTTACAAGATGTCCGGTAATGGTAGAGAGAAGGGCGAGTATGCACTGGAGGAGTACACCGAAGTCAAATGTGTAAGTGTCTCACAGCTCAGGCTTTGTGTATCAAACGTAGGTCACTAATGTCTCTTGCAAGCAACAATTAGTATGAATTCATATTTATCTTGTGTTAAATCCAAGAAATTAACTTACTATCGAAATTTTCGATCTCCCTTCGGATCTCTCCCTCTCTCCTTCATCAGGTTGTGACGTCACCATAGATGGCAGCAGGTGGTTTCGATAGTAAGTTAATTTCTTGGATTTAACACAAGATAAATATGAATTAATAGTTTCAACGAAGTCCAATGAACTTATTTCATTCAACATTAGTATGCTATATTACACCAGATTTTAAACTCAGATGTCAGCTTTTAGTTTCACTATAACATTGCCCCTATGTGGGAACCATACTCATAACCGCTGACCCCGTAAGTATAATAACCTCACTCAAGAACCTTCTTATCCTGTCATTAAGTGCTAACAATACATGAAACCCCTGCCCTTGCCAAAATGTGTTCACTATACGTAACCTATGACGATATCACTGATGTAATTTTATCTCTTGTTATCTGCAGGTGATGATGAAGGTACCAGAAAAGAACACATGAGTGTTTTCCACTGCTTCATTTGTCGCCGGCTGCCATCATTATTGGGAAGAAGACATTCCTTATCGCAGTAGTGATGAATTTACAAGATCTACGATGCCATGTAGGGAGTAGAACCTCATCTGTTTGTGGGAATGTAAAACTTACTAATCTAAAAATCAAGCATCTTTAAATGTATGTGAAGAAATGTAAATGTTTAGGTTGGAAATATATTAAGTGCATGGTGTTGCCATTTCGGTGATTGGTTTTATGACATTTCGGTGATTGGTTTTATGACATACAGCCCGTGGCATACTCCTTGTAGTTATTTATATATGTTCTCTTATTAAGGAAGCATAAGTCAAGCGTTCTTGCAGATTCAGTGATAGAATCTGCATATGAATTTAGTTTTGCGCACAAATTCTTTATGTATTTATCTTTTTTGTAACTTTTGATTATAATTTTGTAGTCTCTAAGGGCTTCGAGCATCTGTTAGTGATATGTAAGTTTGTTAATCAACACGAAACCCAGGTGTCCTTATATCCTTTATGAGAAGGAAGATGTTTGATTTTTGTATCATGTTTGCAGCATTTTAAGAGTGAAGAAGGAATGGACCTACTGGCAAGTGACAAAAAATTAATTTCCATATATAATGCAGTATATAAAAGCAGATATAGTGAGGTAAGAAATTTCAGTATAAAAACGAAGTATATTGTTTTCTGATAAGGGAAATTTATTTAAAAAAATATGTCATAGGAAAGTGAGATTCGAATTTCGAAACAATTTCGATAGTGGATACAGTGGTAGCAGCAACATTACAGCCTATATTCAGTATGTGCTTGCTTTATAACACTATACTATTTCTGTAATAAAACTTCACTGTGAAATTTGGAGCATAATTGATTCTTTTGTTGAGTCTCAAGTCATCTCCAATTGACCAAGTGTGCCCATTATAGAAACAACATATTAGAATGGCTCTCATATGCCTACCATACTCCGTTATAGGCATGAAAAATACTATACAAGTTTCTCTATACATTTTCATCGTTACGACAGTGTTATATCTCTTAAAAGCCAGTTGGCTTGACAACCCTGAGTGGGAACAGGTGACTACTTGTCATGTCTACCTGTGTCTGATTCGTTTCGACAAGGAGCTGTTTGCCAGAAATTCTGAACGTGTCACGTTGGTAACTGAAGCCTCTACTTTAGGAGTGAAGTTATAGAGGCTTACTCCAGAACTCTAAACCCATTTCTCTGCGAGGTGGTGACTGAAGCAAATGGTGGCGAGTGCCTTAATTGTTCGACACAAGAATTATATGACAAATGTGAGAGAGTCGAACCCTCGACCCTTTAACCAAGAGTCCTGGTTGCTATTTAAACAAATAAAGCTGACATCGATTTCACTTACTTTTAATTTATAAATGCATGTCTAATACACATGCCACGATAAATACTGGAAAAAATAGTTCCTCGTGCACTCAGCTAAATACACGGCATGGTCTCGTTGTAGGTACACCAGGGGTCAACGCCACACGGAGAGATACAAATCTCAAACACGTCAATTCGCTTTCAGATCATATATTTAATGCACTAACGTCTTACTCGGTTTTTTTTTACCACGAGGGCAGATTTTATTGAATCATTTACTATCCTGCCCTGCAAGAACCACATGCTCGTCTTTGCTGTACAGTAGGTAGTGCGCGTGTGTGCTTTCTAATTTCAATGACAGAGGGGGTGGTTTTTGGGGTCCAGGCGACTGATCTTATATATTAACTATAACCACGCAACTATACTGTTAACTACATTATAAGTTAGTGTATATATATCCGTGGTCCAAGCTGGGATCCAATATAAGCGATTAATTTCTAATATATGTGAACCTGTGCGAAACTTTAATGAATGGGTTGTCTAAAAAATTGTTCCTCGAAATTTACATTAAGCCGATTTTAACTGCGACCATATACGGTCATTTAATAATGTTAATGCAGCGCGGGAAGAATTTCAGTAAATTTCTTGTATTATCTCGTATTGAACAAAGAAAACTTATGATGATAGAAATTACATTAATATGTCTCCCTGATTATGTATTTCCATAACCACTATATTCCTATATCATATATCTATATCTTGTATCTATTGTATATGCTTTAAAGTTTGATTTTTCCGCACAGTAACTATATTTGGTGAAATTATTAAGTTATTTCATGAGCATCCACAGTTAAGGGGAATTTATATATAGGTTTCATATAGGGTATATATATATATATATATATATATATATATATATATATATATATATATGGGGCTTATATATATATAGGGCATTTTTTAATGTGTAAGCTTGCGTGTGCCTTATCCAAGTGTCAAGGCCAGGCATAGCAATAACCTTCTCCAGACTGTCATCAGTTTCACCTAATTCTCAGACATGCCATAAACATCAGGATAACAAGGGAAGGAACAAGTTCTAACGTCTGTTATAAACATTCTAACGTACACTGTATGGTGTCCGTCGTTTCCAAGTAACAATAACCAACGTACTATCGCGATCCGCGATTCCGTCAGAAAAAAACCAGTCTAGAATAGTTTGAGGCGGTTTTAAGCGTTCATTAGTCATTGATGTTGATTAGTCTGGATAGTTTCATTGATGTTGCCGATCATTAGACAGACGGACCGACCGCACTAACTTATGTAAATGAGGGGAAATTAAACTGAAGATATGGCCATCAAATGTATTCATTTGCTCAACGAGAATATATCTCGAGACCCGTTCATTGCCGTTACTTTACTTACACTATTCCTTGTATTTATAGTCAAGTAGGAGTTCCGACACTAAAGGATACAGTCAGGGTTAAAGACAGGTACCTCTGTAAAGGGCATTACAACATAACTGCTCTTTAAATTCAATCAAACTCATATCTATTTTATAAAAGAGATGTCTCTCTACGCTCTCGATGAAAATAATCAAAAAACTTCATTGCTAATTACTTGATGGCAAAAATAACGTTTTTTTCTTATTTCTCAGAAACAGCAAAGAGTTGGGACATCGATTTTTAGCCATAAGTTGCTCAAGCTGAGAAGGTTAATCGCTCTGTATATAGTATGGAGCATGTGTGAGGCGAGTTGATGTGCTATGAAGTGACCTGTCCCTGCAGTGTAGCCACGTAACTGCGTGGAATAGAAGTTGCTCGAAATAAAACCGGTTGCGGCTCATAACCGTGACTTGTATGTAACCTCCTGATACTGCATGAATATATTATTGTGGCGCCTTGCAAGAGAAATCGCCTTCCCGCTTGTGTGTGAGCAATCGCGGTACATCCAGATCCAGGAGAAATTGTCCGGACTCCGTACGAGTATGGACGCGTTGGTAGTCAGTCAGTCAGGTGATGTTATTTCCCACTTGGCTCTGCATGTATACATACGTACATGTCCACATCACACACCCACACGCGCTGCGTATTTTTGTATATCACAATGATCTGGAATAAATAAATAAATAAATAAATAAATAA
>NW_014577286.1:467844-472794 GCF_000485595.1 Priapulus caudatus | reverse complement strand
AGGATAAAGGCTAGGCTAGGCTATAGATATAATACAGATGTCTAGAGACGAAGGCTTTGTTTAACGCTGGCCACTGACACGGGACGGTACCAGTACGTGACAGCCAATGACAGCGCCGGATACGCTCTAGTGACCAGAACTAAGACAATAGAAAAGGCTATGCACGACGGTGCGGGAGACTCTCTCTCCTGACAGATTCTGACACTAGTTCGAGAACCTAGTAAACATCCTATTTTGCGTCTCCTATTATCCGTCTTTTGCGTTCGTTGAGCAGCGTATTCACCGTTTCAATCGTAAGTTATGTTCATTCATGTGTCGCGCAAACATGTACACGTTTCTGCCTAGTCAGCAATTGTACAGGAAATTGTATAGATAGTAAAGGAAATTGTATAGATAGTACAGGAAATTGTCGGCAATAATAGGTGAAAGATAGTAGAGAAACATTAAGACTTTGGTAGTAAATAAATTTCGTATTTATTTAGCATTATATTTTATTGAAACGCTCCTAGTGCCTGTGCGTAAATACAGGCGTAGTTGGCAAGCGTAGCGCGGAAACCCGCGAGGGAACCAGTCTAACGTGAGTATATATATATACTGCCTGGCGGCTATAGCTCGTCATATCTTATACTCGTCAGCTACGACCAACAGCAGAGAGGTAGGCAGCGGTAAGTCATGTCGGCTCCCACTGTTCCGGACCCTGTACGCGACGTGACACCGAAGTATAAGAAGGTGAGCAAATTTACTTTCGTGATATAAACGTTTTATCATAGCAACGCGCTTGTTACAGCGCGTGACCGTTATAACGTATCATTTACGACATGAAAAAGTGCGATTTTAAAGGAGTGAAATGAACAAGTTATAGCTATAGTATAGGATAAGAATATATAAACAGAAACCAGCGCGAACGTTAGTAACCATGAGCAGCTCGTTGGCGCAGTACCACTTTATGTACCACTATCTAGTATTTACTATGTATCACATAATAATATTTACCCCGAGTCAAAACTCCCATTTTAATATAAGAAGACGCTTTGAGAAGCTATTCGTCATACAATACAGGCGTGTATATTGCACGGGTAAATATTGAGATATAATATATTATGCTCTATATACGCAACTCGCACTAATATTATCAAGAGCCCATTAACGGTTAATGAGCTGTTGATATTATCAAAGGCTGCTGCTTTCGTGTGCGATGAAGGGAGTAGGATTCAACGCGCACTGTTTTTGTCACTCGATGCATGGTTTTCAACGACCCGAAAATAGAGGCACACATGCTGTGCATAGAATGTGCGTAGTAACGCACATGTCGCTGAGAAGAACTTCACGGGTGCATATAATCATGATATAATCAAGAGCGTATAAAGAATTAAGGGTTATTTATCTGCTCTTGATCCCTGCCCTTGATCTGCCCTTGATTTATCCCTTCTTTATCTGCTCTTGATATAATGTGTCAGTACGGATTACATATGTGCGCGTAGCCGGACGAGTCATACATGTACGAGCTCGGCATATATATATCATGCACCGCGTAACCATAATTATAATTTATTCACAAGACATTTTCTGCTAATTACTCTAACAAGACATGTCGCACAGATCACCCCGAAGGTGTCTATGTACAGTAATTTGTATGGCAGGCGTGTCGCTCATAGGGTCTATGTCCCCTAGCTAGGGTACTGCCGGAACGTACCCTGGGTACGGTCCGGTATACCGGAACGTACCCTGGTCGCTATTTGATATGGTTAGGGTTAGGATTAGGGTTAGGGTTAGGGTTAGGGTTTGAGTTCGGGTTAGGGTTAGGTAGTAGGCGTAGGCGACTCCCTAGACTCGTTAGTGGAGTAGGCGAGGTACGGCCCGGCATATTAGATAGTACCAGGGTACGTTCCGGTATACCGGACCGGCCGTACCCAGGGTACGTTCCGGCAGTACCCCGGGGGACATAGACCCTCTCAGCAGTAGTGTCATATGGCCATCAATTGACAGAAACTCGAACTTGGGACTCCCCTGGAGCATGCAGCTGTTTATATAAGCCGGGTTTAAAACCCATCCCAGTGTGTACATTAACATACGTAGGACAGGATGCACTGTACACACTGTATAATCACTTTCACGTCGAAGTAAATTGCTATAAAACCGGATAGTGTAACCGGAAAATGTAACCAAAGTATATCCCCGTGTTCCGCACCCTAGCTAAAGCTTTTAATCAGAACCATATCGATTAATCTAATATTTAATTGCTCTGATCGTAAATAGTACTCTGCATGCCTCGGACAGGAAAATATTATTTAATTAGAAACCTTATGCGACACTCATAAAGGAGTTTCAAACTGGCAATGCAATTCCACGCACATTTTTTAGACTTCCACAAGAAAAGAACAATATTCTGCTAAGTCGTTCGGAATTGCTCCAGTCAGGGTTTCATTTCAGTCGCAAAAACCCAGCACGAACCAATCTAGTATGCTAGTCGGTATTTTAGTTTGCTTGAACCGAGTTAATATGATGACGAAACTGCCACGTACAAGTATTTCGTGGGCAGTGCCTCCCCCCCCCCGGCACACTGGGTCACACATTTACGTCACGCGTGATAGAGCGCACAGAGCGGTTCTCCGGGGTTCGACGATTTTTTTTATGATCTCAGTGTCCTTTCGGAAAACATGCTAAGAACACAGCGTTTTGTCAAACTGATATATATATAGATATCGTGTACCGTAACAGCAAATGCAAGATTATAAAGACTCGTTTGTTAGTGCAGTAGGGTCTGGTGAAACTCGCACATTTAAAACAATTATACGGCAAAATAATCGAATTCGCACTGTTAGCATTTTTTGTTACTATATCGATCTTCGCTCGCTCTTGTTTATTTATTTTTTGAGATGCGTCGTTTAGGGTTCATGGTAAAGGCCGTCGCACACCAGCCCAAAAATCGGTCCGATTAAAAAATCTCTTTATCGTTTGTAAAATCGGCTCATCGCGACGCCTTCCGATAAACACTCGCACACCTCCGATAAAATGTGATGTCATAATAAACCTACGATAAAATGTAAATGTCATGTGACACGGGCACGTTCAGCTATTGGCTATTCAATATTTATCGTAGACGATTTTCCTGAGTTCACGCGCACACCACAAAATCTTGTCGGATTACACAAAATCGCTTCAAAATAATCGGTTCAAAATCAAACATGTTTGATTTGGAACGATCACCCGATAAAAATAATCGTAAGTAAAATCGTCTACAAATGAACGCGCACACCTACCCGATATCGGCTGATTTTTATCGGGCCGATCAAATCGCGTGAAAAATCGGCTGGTGTGCGACGGCCTTAAGACGAGCGTTGCGACGCATCGAGTGTCTTTGCTCATGACAGGCGCTGTAGCAGCAGCATTAATTAACACCATGGATTCTAATGTGTCATTCAGATCTTCATAAACAATGAGTGGCATGACGCGGTCAGTGGGAAAACCTTTCCTACCATCAACCCGTCGACAGGCGAGAAGATCTGTGACGTCGCAGAGGGGGACAAGGTCAGTACACACAGAAAATTCTAGCGACGTGAATTCAATACATTTATTATTATGTAGGTCACACATATGACGTGAAAACACGCGTCATAATAAACCAAATAACTTTTCAAGTGACCTTCAAACTCACGCAGGGAGGTATAAGCGTGGCATAAATGGGTAAAATGTACGTGACGGGAGCTTTTGTTTCTTCCAGGCCGACGTTGACAAGGCTGTAAAGGCGGCCAGGGAAGCATTCAAGCTTGGCTCACCATGGCGACGCATGGATGCATCAGAACGAGGCTACTTAATGAACAAGCTTGCTGACCTGATGGAGCGAGACCGTGTCTACCTTGCTGTAAGTGTCCTTTCCACTTAATATAATTAGCTCTAATTATAATTAACTTCGCAGTAACTAACTAGCGCATGACTGCCATGAATGTTAACACGATTTTAATGTCAAATAGTAGTCGCAATATTGCTCGCTTACAGTAGCAGTAATCCATTATTCGTATGTGCGATTGCGGTCATATTAGATTAATTCAACGGGCTAATAATGCGTTATTATGCATTATTGGCTCTTGATTAATTTATTTTAGCCGGTTGATAGTTGACAACGCTAAATTCATCTCGGTTTTCGTCTCTGATGTGTATTCTGTGTGCTTTCGTTGCAGAGCCTTGAGACACTTGACAATGGAAAGCCTTACTACATGGCGTACTTGGCGGACCTTGGACTGAGCATCAAATGCTATAGGTATTTCATTTTAATGCTTTTTACTTTGAATTAACACGAAAAGTGGTGGCTACTGCTGGCTTACTGGTGGCTAGTCCTTGATGGGCACAACGATTAACGTATTTGTTAACAAATTCGCGAAATAAAATCGAATTACGTATGACCAAACCATCGATTGTAACTCATAAGAATGTGTGATTGCCATGCGCTTGCTGCTCATATTATACAAGTGACGTTATAAATGCTCTTTTAGATACTATGCGGGTTGGACAGACAAGATACATGGCAAAGTTATTCCAGTCGGTGAGTTGAGGGAATTTCATTGAGTGGGAAATATCGGCAGGATTGCACGCACTATATTAACTTGTTAGGGTTAATTTTGTGGTACGAATGTAAACGTTGGGCTGCACTGTATGCGAATTATACTGTTGATAGATATAGATCAGGATTCCATAATAGATATCTCTGGATATCATAATAGAGATATCTGGATTGTATGTGTGATAACTGTGATGTTTCGGGGAATGTACGCTATAGCGCAGTGGCAGTATACAGACTACAACATATTCGGTAAACAGAGACCTAATGAGTAACGAATTCCAGGAGGTCCTGAATCATCGAGCTATGATAACAAGATATCAGGAGTGCCATACTATCAAGAGCTAATAAAACCCTAAATAAATAGCTAAAAGGTATTTATTAGCTCTTGATAG
>NW_014577286.1:457290-462290 GCF_000485595.1 Priapulus caudatus | reverse complement strand
ACCGTTGGAAATCCGTTTGATGCGAAGAACGAGCAGGGACCTCAGGTAAGATGACGTATATACCGCCTAACCACCTTCACAGCGTCATTCGAATGCGTCTTTCGACGTGAACGATCCCTGGGACGATGATACTTTTTACGCGAACATTTACGTCAATAAATACACTCAAAATTCAACGCATACAGTGATGACGTAGGTGACGAACATCCCAGCTAGAGGCAACATGTATTTCATGAAGTCGTCCGCATTCGTTTGTCCAGATCGATAAGGAGCAGCACGATAAGATCTTGAAATATATCGACCTTGGTAAGAAGGAGGGAGCAAAGTTGTTGACGGGAGGCGGACGCTGCGGCAGTAAGGGCTTCTTCATCGAGCCAACTGTGTTCGGAGATGTTACTGATGGCATGACGATTGCGAAGGAGGAGGTACTGTTTCCTTGCAAACCGTGGCATAGACACATGGACGTGTGTGTGCGTGCGTGCGTGCGTGTGCGTGTGCGTGTGCGTGTGTGTGTGTGTGTGTGTGTGTGTGCGTGTGTGTGTGCGTGTGCGTGTGCGTGTGCGTGTGCGTGTGTGTGTGCGTGTGCGTGTGTGATTGTTTATGTAGGTGTGTATACGCGCGCGTGTGCGCGTTTGTATATAGTAAGCGTGCGTGCATGCCCTATGTATAGGTCTGAATATGCGGATATGCGTTTGTGTATGTGGCCGCGACGAAATAGAATATACATACTAAATAATACATTAGGATAGTACTCTCGTATGCACCATTTTCTGCTGCTTATTACGACGAGCTTCTAATCTGTGACAGTCTAGGCCCTAGGGCCTGTCGCGCGAACGAAGAATATCATTCGCAACGGTGAACTCATCCGTGTGTATTAACCGCGAGTGTTTTATACCTACGCTGTAGATATTTGGCCCCGTGCAGCAGCTCATGAGGTTTGACACGATGGATGAGCTGTATGAGAGAGCGAATAACACCATGTACGGTCTGGCGGCAGCAGTGTTCACTAAGGACATGGACAAAGCGATGATGGTCGCACAGAACGTGAGAGCAGGCACCGTCTGGTGAGTCACCCGTGCGAGGAAATGTCAGAGTGTCTGCGATTTGTGGTTTACTGATACTGCTTAAGGCCGTCGCACACCTATCCAAAAATCGGTCCGATTAAAAAATGAATACGTTCGACAAGCTTGCCTTCACGGGGTCAACAGAGGTCAGCTGTTTAATTTAATAAAAATTAAAAATTAAATTAATGTCATCAGAGGGCAGCTGTTTAATTTTAGCTTTCACGGGGTCAACAGAGGTCAGCTGTTGAATTTAATAAAAATTTTAAATTTAATTAAAGTTAACAGAGGTCAACTGTTTAATTTGAGCCTTCCCGGGGTCAACAGAGGTCAGCTGTTTAATTTTAGCGTTTTCTTCATCGTTTGTAAAATCGGCTCATCGACCGATAAACACCCGCACACCTACGATAAAATTGATTATTTAAATCTCCCTCAATTTCGTTCGTCCACGCTTTGTCTATGGTAGGCGCCATTTTGAATGTCATGTGACACGGGCACGTTTAGCTATTGGCTGTTCAATATTTATCGTAGAGGATTTTTCTGAGTTCACGCGCACACCACAAAACCTTGTCGGATTACACAAAATCGCTTCAAAATAATCGGTTCAAAATCAAACATGTTTGATTTGGAACGATCACCCGATAAAAATAATCGTAAGTAAAATCGTCTACAAATGAACGCGCACATCTACCCGATATCGGCTGATTTTTATCGGGCCGATCAAATCGCGTGAAAAATCGGCTGGTGTGCGACGGCCTTAAGACTTAATCAACTTATTACTCTAGGTACCAACTAGATTATTGTATGTGAACAATTAATTTTAGTTACTTTAGCTGAGAAGGGCGACGCTTATCCTTTAACGTGCTCTGTTAGCGTGTTTATTTCGAACATAATTTCGTGTTTCTCCCACTTTTACGACACTTACAGTTACTACTTGAGTAAATAACAGCAACTGTTTAGAGTAGCATTAACATGTCTTATAACGTAATCTTCGTACTTAGCTATAAAATATTCTTCAAAACATACACGCTTCGAATTTTGATTACTCGTTTTGATTACCGCCGTTATCACGCATACTCCGCAGGCGATTAATTAGTTCAGGTAGGCGATCAATTAGTTCAGGTAGGCGATCAATTAGTTCAGGTAGGCGATTAATTAGTTCAGGTAGATGAGTCTTTGAAATGCAGTAGCTTATCTTTCACCGAGCCGTGATACACATTGCGTTGTACACAACACGCGTAGTATACACATACTAATCACAGTATTCACACATGTGGCAAAGCACAGGCACTTGGAACGTTTTCAATAGTAAGATGATGGTAAATAAACACGAAATGTATTTACTACCAAAGTCGTAATATTTTTCAACTCTCTTTCGCCTATTATTACTGTTAATTTCCAGTAAGATTATCAGTAATAATAGGCGAAAGAGAGTAGAGAAACATTAAGACTTTGGTAGTAAATACATTCCGTGTTTATTTACGATCCTTTTATTATTGAAACGTTTCAAGTGCCTGTGTCGCAAAGAGTAGAATGGATCATTGGGGGTTTGGGTACACATGATTACAACGGACTAATTGCATGTGTGTGAAATGTGTTTGAGCCTCGCCGATATACCAGGCATGAATAATGACAAATATACGCATGTCGCTGCTGTATATACAAGAACGCGTAAATCATGGCTGAACGTGTATCACAACGTCTAGATCAATATTCAATGATAGAATATTTGGTCGATGGCTTCAAAATTGGGTGATGCATGAATCTTGCTAACTATATACGATATGTGGCCAAATAAGTAAGTAAATAAGACCAATCATTACCGGAACGTTTTAACACGGTTTTCTGGAACAGGCCGGCGGTGTACCTACACATCGTGTGTTTATTTATCAGTCACGCATATGTCGTATATTGTGATTGCAGGATCAATATGTACAACAACTTTGATGCAGCCGCCCCGTTTGGAGGTTACAAGATGTCTGGTAATGGTAGAGAGAAGGGCGAGTATGCACTGGAGGAGTACACCGAAGTCAAATGTGTAAGTGTCTCACAGCTCAGGCCTTGTGTACCAAACGTAGGTCACTAATGTCTCTTGCAAGCAACATTAGTATGCTATATTACACAATTTTTCGTGCTCACATGATTCTGCAAAGGACATGGCATAAATGTTGCTAGCTATGTGTAATCATGAGCTAATAATACCTAGAGTGTACAACGGGAAAACGGGAAAATAGTGTTATTTTACGGCAAAATTATTCTACTATAACTGCAAGTTTAGAATAATTAGGTATTATTAGCTTTTCGTGTGATTCGTGAATACGAGATGAGCAATTAATAAACACCAGACAATTAGTAAGCGATATAGATTTTGATAACTTTGTTTGCATTGGCAGGTGATGATGAAGATTCCACAGAAGAACTCGTAAAACGCAGGCCGATGTAAAGGTCTAGTTTCAGTAAAAAAAGTTATTTGATTAAAAAACAAAATACCCGATAATAGTATATTATCGTAGTAGACATTTCCGATATTCCATTTATGATTCCAATTTGTGTACAATAAAAAACTTTTATGCTTCCAACCCAGATATATATTAATAAATATCATCCTAATTAGGATGGCGCCTTTCGACATTTTTCAACATCTGACAGTTTGAACGGGACTTCTAAGCCTTGCGTTTTATAAGCCCTCAGCTCTAACTCTAGACTAGTATTCGTGTTACATTGTGCCGATTAGGGACTCTATATCAAAACATGGACATTCGTTATTGCAACTCGTATGCAGATTGTTAGACTGTATAGCGAACCGGCAGCAATACGCGTAATAAACCTAACCATGTATTTTCTCCAATCGTGTGTATCAATATTACCAGTGCTTAAATGTTTAGATGTTTAATGTTTATTGTTTAATAATATCATAGTTTAATTTAAGCAAGAGTCCATAATAGAATTATTTCATATGATTTATTTCTATTGTGGACTCTTGATTTATGTTTAGACTAATGGTGACCATTCAGGGCCGTAGTGGCCTCCCAAAAAGTGCCACTGCAGAAATATGTAGCCGATGCTGGGGGTCTGGGGGTACTCCCCCAGAAAAATTTTGAAATGTAGAGCCTGGAAATGGCATTTCCTGCATTTTCAGGCTATGTTAAAAGCAACCAATTCTGATCATTTTAAAAGGTCAATTTGTAAATTTCAAAGAGGAATGTAGCTATGGCTCATGTTTTGACTAAAGTATCTAAAATATATATTATGAGTATGATAACTAATAAAACATTATTTACAAAATTGTATATACTATCAGTACATAATTATGAAAAATAAGAGAGATACGCAAAAATGTAAGATCTGCATGGTAACATAAACTTAATCTGCTGGAACGGGAAATATTCTTAAAAATGGCGATGCCACTGGAACGGAAGTTAGGTTAGGGTTGAAAATGGGGTCTCTCCGTGGCACATACCTACCATGCATATATATGGAGTGCGCCTCCCCCCGACCGCAGCACGACGCAGTTTAAGGCTCAACAATGCAATGGTCATGCATGGCACCGAGACATGTTAGACAAGGTAGATGAACAGGATATAAATTTCAGATTTGCAAGTTGCCATCCAAGCAGTAAAGATAAAATTGGAATAATAAAAAAATAAAATGACAAGTTATCTGACTGGACTGTCTGGTATTATTACTATTAATACTGATCAATTAGAGGTGTTATATCAGTGCTCTAAGATTTGGAATGTGTATTTAATATGACAAGTCCTATTCAAATTCAAACTTCAAAACATACAAGATGTACATAGTGAAAGTATAAATGCAGATTGAAAATAGGCAAAAATTTTAGGAAAATTTTTCATAACTATGTACTGATGGTATATACAATTTTGTAAATAATGTTTTATTAGTTATCATACTCATAATAAATATTTTAGATACTTTAGT
>NW_014577286.1:423668-451498 GCF_000485595.1 Priapulus caudatus | reverse complement strand
CATCCTTTCCAACGTCTAAAACTAAAATATATTATTAATATCTACACTCTAAAATTAATTATCCTAATTATCTAAACAAAAATCAAATCTATAATCTCTTTACTTACTACCATCAAAAACTTTCTTCCTAACGAGTGAACGGAATAACCGGGAAAAATTCTAAAATAAGAATACTCCGTGCATGACAAGACAAAGGTTGAGTTATATACATGGTTGTATGTGTTGAAAGGATTCCCTCAGCGGGGGAAAGATCTACACCTATTAATAACTACCCTTATAAAAATTTAAAAAAAAATCTAAAAAAAAAACTAAAATAAATTAATAAAAAAAAACATTTAGCTAAAAAAAAATATGTATAAATTATAAATCTAACAATCTAAATATAAACCAATAGAATCCCCTAAAATAAATTACATACCTAATATCATATCGTATTAATCTTCTAAAAATAACAACTAAAAGTCTTTTCCTTACGATTTTAAATAAATAAATAAATATAAAAATACAATAAACCGAATAGTTAGCCATCAAAAAACCTTATAATATCCTTATATAAATAATTTTTCAAAAAAATAATTCATAAAGAAAATAAAAAAAAAATTAAATAAAAAAAACAACACCTTATAAACAGCTATATTAATAAATATCTTAAACACAAACCTACATCAATATAATTAAAAAAATCAAAAAAAAAATAAACAATTAAAATTAAACCTAAGTAAATAAGGAATAATCAAAAAATAATAGTAAGGGTATCCTAATACACAAAAAAAAATAGAAAAAAAAAACAAAAAAAAACAAAATAAAAAAGAAAAAAATAAAACAACAAAAATCAAATAACAAATATAAAAAATTAAGCAAGCAAAAAATAAACCAAAACAAATAAAGAAACAAAAAAAATACAAAAAAAAAAATAAACATGAAATAAAAACAATAGAATGGAATAACAGAAAAAATAACAAGAAACCTAATAAAATTATAATTGTAAAACAATATCGCTATATAAAAAATCAAATTACAAATTAAATAAAATCATACAGTAAAATTAATATCCCTAGCAAATCAAAATTTAATCCTCCTATAACCCAACTAATATTCACAAAAATTTAAAAAATCAATTAATAAAAAAAAATAAGTTTCATCCCTTACCCTAATATAATACCCTTTAATAATGACAAAAATCAACAATTAATTCAGATACAATTAGAAAAGAATAAGTAGAGAAAAAATACTATATACAGATCAACCCTTTTAAATAAACCTAAGTAACTTAAAAATTAATAAATAATAAATATAAAAAAATCATAAATCTTTAATAGAATACAATAATACTTATGGTAATAAAAAATAAATAAAAAATAACTATAAATAAAGACAATAAATATCTATAATTGATAATCTCCTAAAAGATTAAAATTTCAATCGGTTTTGTGGAAAAATTGTGCAAATGCGTGGGGTGTCGTAGCCATGGTGACCGGCAGCCGCGTTTGAGAGTTGAGGGGTACCCGACAAACATGGTGGAATTTCGCATCATAGAGCTGGCAAAAGTTTCGAGTGAAGATTGTACGGTTAATGTGCAGTGATTTTGCATGAATAAAATGCATGCTGCGTGTTTATAGTAACTGTTTACGTATTTTTAATTATTTTCTGTGTGCTGCTTATTCAGGCCTGCTGCCTATGGACGCCCTCTACTGTTGGTAAACACCTATATCTCGATAACAGCGCGAGCCGAGCACGACTGCCGCACGATGGCGCCACGGCTCGGCTGACTGCACCGCTGCCGTCATCACCGCCGCCTCCTCCGCTACCGCCGCCGCCGCAACGCGTCACAAGCGCAGTGCGTATGCCGCTCCCGGCGCTCACTTCGCAGCGGCAGACGAGCAAAGTAAGAACGCACACGCGAAACACACACACAGGCGATATCCTGCACATCGATATAGTCATCGTGGTGCTCGGCGCTCGCGCGCTTGCAGAGCAGCAGCGGATATGTAGCCAGGCGCGCACAGGCCGACTGATTGAAACACTTACCTGAGCCAGGTGAGGGCCGTGTAGTGATGCGCACAGGTTGTGGGTGTTCCACCGCAATAACGGCAGAACTTTTCAATTCAACGCTGGTAGTGCCAGCACAGGTAAGCTTCCTCTTCCGCCTGTCCTCCTTGTCCTTCCTGTCCTTCCTTTCCTCCTATCGGCATGTCCTCTCCTCTGTCTTGCCATTCGCTTCGTGTCTCCACGTCCCAACCCCATGTCACCGTTTTTGTCAATTCCCGTTGACACCTGTTAATTTGCCGTACTTAATCAGAGTTAAATTACGCTCCTGTTAATTACTGGAACCCACGTCATGTGCCCATCCTCTTCTCCCTCGTTCATTTCTCCCTGCTCCCGTATAGTCGTTAGGATTAAAACTATAATGCGTTGCTGAAAAGGTGTGATGTAGGCACACTCAAATCTTCGCTGTATTATACCAATATTCCTGCAGAATTTTTTTTCTTCAAAATAGTGCCACGGCAGTGCCGTGCTGCCGTGGCGGCCACTACAGCACTGCCATTCCGTCGTCACATCTTCATGCGGCTTGGGACTATGTGTGGAGCCTATATATGAGATAATTGTATAAACGCATTGTGTGTGGTCAGCGCTGCCGTCCTACTCTGTACTAACGATACTAGCAAGAAAACAAATTATTTTCTGTTGCCGATGAGGCGCGGGCTAATGTCTCCACGCAGACGACGAAGTGTTTACTCCACGTGTAATGACGTCAGTTGCTAGGCGACGCAGCACGTCGCCGAAAGCAGAAACCCGCCAACGACCTCATGACGACGATGCGAAGAATGACTGCTGAGTTTTATGTCCACGACATTTTGTTTAATACTCGCCGAGAAACCTTTCTGTTACATTGCGTTAATAAAGAGGAATGACGTATGCATTCTATTTGAAAATACTCCGAAATCCTACGAAATGAGACTGTTAGGAATGTAATCATGCGAAGACAGCGCAACAAACAGCACATTTAGCGCAGCAGGCGGAGTAACACTAACAGCTTCTTGCCCCGACACGCTCGGCATCCACGCCGTGTTCATAGTGCGTACATTCATCGATAATACATAGTAGCAGTCCTATATGCCCTTCAGTTTAGGCCGTACTTAGGTGATACCGGAAACTACGGCGCGTTGTAATAATTATACTCTCACATTATCATTATCTTCTGGCAAATCGCAGATGACTATATAGTTGATTAAAATCGGGAATACGGGATGGATAAAACGTAGCCATTGATTAGATGAAGCGATGGATCCGTTATCGTGAGACGGGGCTATTCAGTGTCTCATGATAAGAATGATGTAATCATTGAGGAGAGTTCAGATTCAATTGGAAATACGAACCCGTGTCAACAGAAGTTATTGTTCATACTCGTTCTTAACCAGTTAACAAGTTAACCAGTTAACAATTAACAAGTTAACCAGTTAACAACAGTTAACCAGTTAAACCCCTTTAACAAGTTCTCCGCTCTTTGTACAACTGCGAAATGGTTTTTGGCAAAGTAAACTGTGTAGATCTCACTAAGCTAGCCCATATTGCGTTTGTACATGGCGAATTTTAATACGCATTTCAATAATTCTTAATATAATTAACGCTGTGCGTTTATCTGAATTTATGGAGCACGTTATAATCGCAAAGGAAGTGCTGTGTCGAAAATGTGTTTAGTGTATAATATAAGCTGAAAAATCTCAGAATATGGTTAAGAAACTAATTCAACTTTCGCCGGATACAACCGCACCGCCGCGCATTTATTGATCGTTGGAGGCAGTAATATAGATTCGTTTGAAAAGAAAACCCGAAACGGATTTATCTACACATTTACTAGTTTTCTAAATTTTCTGTTTTTAGCGGTAAACTATTACGGATTTTTGGCGCTATACATTGTTTTTCTTTTTTATACCTTTCGGATGCAGATCTAACAAATTGGGTCATGCAGCATTAGGCGGCTAGCTGCCTGTACTGTTCGCGCGTAAGCAACACGTTCAAAAGACGCCAAATAGGATCAGAAGCATCTTTGCCGTGACGCTATCCGCTCCGTGGTTAGAAAAAGAAGCCAACAAAATTAGATTATAATGGGAGAAACATGGGTAAATGGGTAATACAGTCTCACGAGCAAAATAATCGGGAAAGATATAAACGAGATTTTGGTTAATTTTTTTTGACAATGTTTCTATACTAGACAAACAAATAAAATAAAAACTAAAAACGAAACGTTAGTCGTGTTTCAACAATCACAAAGTGCAAGCTGTAACCACCATTAATATTGAAAGCAACATTAGCCCTATATACTATATACAGTAGCCCGCAATTTCAATTACAAGACAAATGATACAATTATATTAGAGAATGAGACAATTATAGAATGATACATTCATATTAATCAAGAGCTTTTCTTGTCATAAACGAAGCTTATAGAAGCAGGATAACGCGCGCGACTCGTTAGATCCATTTGACGTATGGTCTGATAAACCAGTGCATACTGGTGATTACCAGTCAGCTTATTACACCGCTAGACTCGATTGTTGTTTTCATGAAGATCTCCCGTTCAAGCTGCAGCCAAACTGGGATAGGTTAGTCATACACGAGACAGTATGTCGACAATGCTAATAATTAAATATTTGAAAATGCTACAAAAAATTCTAATGAAATATATCAATAAAATTAATAAATTGATGGATGGATGGATGAATGAATGAATAGATGGATGGCTAGATGAATGAATGAATGAATAAAAGACTAACTAAATAAATAAACAAACAAATGTACACACACGCACGCACGCGCGTCCATATAATATGTGCAACCATGCAGTATGTAAATAATGCTATATGTATCTTTTTAGCGAGATCTCCTACCGGAGTACCCTACCTACACGTGAAACCTCATATACGTTTGCTCGTTTTTTTTTCGATTAGGGAGCGTCTTCCAGCATTACAGAGTTAGAAACAGAACCTGATGAAGACGTCATATACCATAAGACACCATAGATACCATAAGTCGGCATTAGTTACACTATAGCGTACACCGCGGACTCTATATCTTATGCAAATGACATTGAGTGGTAAGATGGTATATAACACTCGTATAACACACACACACACACACACACACACACACACACACACACACACACACACACACACACAACAACATACACGCACCACACACACACACACACACCACACACACACACACACACACCACACACGCGCGCACACACGCACACAACACACACACAACACAACACACCACGGCACACCACACGCACACGACGCAACACACGTACACACAGCACACACGCACACACGCACACACCACACACGCACACACACACGCACACGACGCACACCACACGCACACGCACACCACACACACACACACACACACACACACACACACACACACACACACATACATACACGCACACGCGCGCGCGCACATAATGATAATGAGATATGAATCTCTGAAAAAACGTTTTAGAAACCGATTTAATGTTGATTTATTAAACCTACAAAATGCACATTACTTGACATTAATTCCTAGTTTAAATCCTCCCCGTCGCGCCCCACATATACATAAACGACACATTGTTTTTGTTTGTTCCCCGTACCCTGGCGGTGACAGCGGAACTAACGATTCCTACCGTGGAAGAAGCTACATAACCATATATAGGTATATGTAGCTCCTTGCTCACGTGATGCCCGCATACCATCTAGAAATGTACAAGCACTGTTTTCCGTGTCCATGATCTCGCCTCCATATTGAATTCAGCTGCGAAGTATTATGAAATCTTGTGTTCAAATGTAATTTCAACGCGTCCGCTGGATACTGCCAGACACACCTTCGCCAAGGTAGGAAATCGCTAAACATTTTCTTAGGATTACGAAGAAGTGATACAACTACCGTAGAACGTTGAAAATACGGTTAAAGTAACCAATTTTGTTTCAGCGCGTTCAATCGCAACTCTCCCGCATTGCACACAGCTATTAGGTATTGTCGGCCGCTGTTCATTTCAAATCGTTGTATGCAAACTCTTCTGGCTTCTCTTCGATTAGAATTTACATCACGTTGAGGTTCAATGTACAGGCTTCACGACGTAGTTTCTATTTTTATGAAATTAAAAATATAAATGCGTGCGGTAACGCGACGAAGATCGGAGCCGCATTGCTAACCTTAAAATGCCTCTAACTATACAGCAATGTAAACACACATAACGGTATACTTCACCGTAGATATACATGCGCAGTTAAAATCACGATCACTAGTTCTATCGAAGGCAATTGGACGAGGAGAAAAACTGACGTTAACCAGCGATGAACGGTGTTAGATGTAGCCTAGAACTATAGCCCTTCGCTCTGCCAAGGCTACTGTGGCAGAGCAAAAAGTTATAGTTCTAGAGCTAGAGGTGGTGAGGTAGCTTAGATGGTGCTAATTGACTAGATGGTAAGAAGAAGAACTCCTTGACTGAACTGACTGACTTGACTGAACTCATTGAACTGCATGCGATTTTACCCTATATGTTATCTCAGTCTTCGCAGAGTTTCTCCATATGTGTGCCACTATGTGTGACCCATGGCTTAACTATACGTCTGCATTAATCACATTTAGTTTGTAATTTGCGCGTGTGAAGTGTATAATGTATCAGCGAAGCACGAAGAAAGCGAATAATTGAAAGGAAAAAACATTTACATTGTTTCCATTAATGATTGTCATGTTATCGGCAAGGCTCGCAACTTTTCCGGCCAGCGTAATGTGGAGATTCAGGAGAGGAAACGTAGACTACTAAAGGCCACCGCACACCAGACGATTTTACAAACGATGAAACGATGAAAACGATGAAACGATGAAACGATGGTGTGCGGGGGCCTGAATATGCGGCTGAGAAAAAAATATCAATGCGTCCAAGCGAACAATCCAAGCGAACAATGCGAATTGAGTGTGAAAATTTACACAGCCACTCGCACACGCTGTTCAATCTTCCAAGGTCACGCGCACACCACAAAATCGCGTCCAAATAATCGTTTCCAAAATCAAACATGTTTGATTTGGAATTATCGTCGATAAAAATAAAATCGTCTACAATGACCCGCACACCTACATCGTTTCATCGTTTCATCGTTTCATCGTTTCATCGTTTCATCGTCTGGTGTGGCGGTGGGCTTAAAACACCACTACAGGCAGGACGGCGCCAGGGTATTTTCTTAGGGGGGGGGGCAAAACCAGGGCGTGTACAGGAGCACGCGAAGGGGTGGTCGGGGGGGCTCTCCCCCAGGAAATTTTGAAATTAGACCCCTCAGATGCGTTTTCTGCGCGAGCAGGGGGGGTCCCGGACCCCCCTGGACCCCCCCTTTTCTTGCAAATGATGGGGGTGACCCCCCACCCCACCCATCATTTGCCAATACATTTGCAAGATGTTTCTTTTCTTTTTCTATTTCTTCTTTCCTTTTTCTTTTTCTTTTTCTTTACTTTTTTCTTTTCTTTTTTCTTTTCTTTTCTTTTTCTTCTTCTCTTACCTTTTTCTGCATTGATAGGGGGGGCGACCGCCCCCCCTTGCCCCCCCTGTGGCGCCGCCCTGACTACATGAATAGCTACGGGTTAACGATTTCACAGCAATTTCGACTGCGATTCTAGAATCGCTGTCGAGTTGCATGAAAAAGTGCCAGCTAGGTCTGCGCTATAAGCTTAACTGAACTTGGAAAAGGGGAATCTTGGGAACTTGGGAAAAGAAAAGGAAAAGGGAAAAGGGAAAAGGGAAAAGGGAAAGGGAACACACACACACACAACACACACACGCACGCACGCACGCACGCACGCCAAGCACGCACACACACACACACACACCACGCACGCACGCACGCACGCACCCACGCACGCACACACACAACACACACACACACACAACACACACACGCACGACGCGCACGCACGCACGCACGCACGCGCACAGACAACACAACACACACACACAGCCACACCACACACACCACAACACACGACACACACACACACACTACGCACACACACACACACACACACAGGACACACAATATATTATATGTAAATGTATATATAGTATAACAGTTCATTAGAACTGCGTCCTATCGAGCCTGGTTCCTATTCGCACCTGTTATATTGTTTCTTGTTAAGGCTTCATCTTGTTGATATTATTACGTATATTAATTAATATAATATAATATATTATTGCGTAAAGTCGCATACGCCATTGTGCGTTATTACAGTTATACGCCCCGAGCAATCTGTCTATATGAGCGCTGTAAACAGTAAGGCTCCGCGATTGTTCACCGTTGCACTATTTCTCGTATAGAAAAGAGCAGTTTTCTCGAATTTTTCGTGGCAAAATTCGTCATTAGAGTGCGTAAATGTGCATTGCACAATGGAGACGGATGCCCGATAGACCGTTTGGAAAGGATTGAAATTTCAATCGTGTTTGTGAAAAATGTGGCAAATGCGTGGGTGTCGTAGCCATGGTGACCGGCAGCCGCGTTTGAGAGTTGAGGGGTACCCGACAACATGGTGGAATTTCGCATCATAGAGCTGGCAAAAGTTTCGAGTGAAGAGTGTACGGTTAATATGAAGTGATTTGGCATGAATAAAATGCATGCTGCGTGTTTATAGTAACTGTTACGTATTTGTAATTATTTTCTGTGTGCTGCTTATTCAGGCCTACTGCCTATGGACGCCCTCTACTATTGGTAAACAACCTATATTCGATAACACGCGCGAGGCCGAGACGACTGCCGCACGATGGCGCCACGCTCGGCTGACTGCCACCGCTGCTGTCATCACCGCCGCTTCCTCCGCTACCGCCGCCGCGCAACGCGTCACAAGCGCAGTGCGTATGCCGCTCCCCGGCGCTCCTTCGCAGCGGCAGACGAGCAAAGTAAGAACGCACACGCGAAACACACACACAGGCGATATCCTGCACATCGGATATAGTCATCGTGGTGCTCGGCGCTCGCGCGCTGTGCAGACAGCAGCGATATGTAGCCAGGCGCGCACAGGCCGACTGATTGAAATACTTACCTGAGCCAGGTGAGGGCGTGTAGTGATGCGCACAGGGTGGTTGTTCCACCGCAATAACGGCAGAACTTTTCAATTCAACGCTGGTAGTGCCAGCACAGGTAATGCTTCCTCTTCCGCCTGTCTCCTTGTCCTTCCTGTCCTTTGCTGTTCCTCATATCCGCATGTCCTCTCCTCTGTCTTGTCATTCGCTTCGTGTCTCCACGTCCCAACCCCATGGCACCGTTTTTTCAATTCCCGTTCACACCTGTTAATTTGCGGTACTTAATCAGGGTGAAATTACGCTCCTGTTAATTACTGCACCACGTCCTGTGCCGCTCCTCTCTCCCTCGTTCATCCCTGCCCCCGTATAGTCGTTAGGATTAAACTATAATGCAGTTGCTGAAAAGGTGTGATGTAGGCACACTCAAATCTTCGCTGTATTATACCAATATGAGTCGTCTGCGAATCGAATACACTAAGGCGGGCCAACTTCCGAGTACATTCAGGATACATGTGTTACACCTGATCATATGACTGAACTCGACTATTGAGTTTGCTCTCATGTGGAGTGGACAGACTGCGAGGTAGGCAGTGAGGGAGGAGAGACTGAAGAGGCAGGCAGTGAGGGAGGAGAAGACTGAGAGCAGGCAGTGAGGAGGACGGACTAAAGAGGTAGGCAGTGAGGGAGGAGAGACTGAAGAGGCAGGCAGTGAGGGAGGACGGACTAAAGAGGTAGGCAGTGAGGGAAGAGAGACTGGAGATGCAGGCAGTGAGGGAGACGGAACTAAAGAGGTAGGCAGTGAGGGATGACAGACTGGAGAGGTAGGTAGTGAGGGATGACAGACTGGAGAAGCAGGCAGTGAGGGAGGAGAGACTGGAGAGGTAGGCAGTGAGGGAGGAGAGACTGGAGAGGCAGGCAGTGAGGGATGTCAGACTGGAGAGGCAGGCAGTGAGGGATGTCAGACTGGAGATGCAGGCAGTGAGGGATGTCAGACTGGAGAGGTAGGCAGTGAGGGATGTCAGACTGGAGAGGCAGGCAGTGAGGGATGTCAGACTGGAGAGGTAGGCAGTGAGGGAGGAGAGACTGGAGAGGCAGGCAGTGAGGGAGGACAGACTGGAGAGGTAGGCAGTGAGAAAAGACTGATCTACGATCCGGGCAGCAGGAAACCGACAAATAATGCCTGGGAAACTAGTCCTGCCATGGTGCACACTGCATGTCGCTGCAGCGTTAGCACGCTCGCGCTAGCTGCGCAGAGATACGTAGTGTTTCATTCACCCATGGTCGACTGCTCTTGCGTTGAAGGTGGGCAGTCGGCCAGCTGCTACAATGATCGACTGAAAAGAGTGAAGAAAACCCACCGACACGAATATTCACCTAAGGGCGATGCTTTGTCGTGGCGAGTTGCACAGGCAGAGCCCAGTCCGAGGCCATCACACGCAGTGCGTGCGTGCGTGCGTGCGTGCGTGCGTGCGTGCGTGCGTGCGTGCGTGCCCGAGTGTGAGTGTGTATGTTTGGGGGTGTGTGGGTGTCAGCGTGTGTGTGTGTGCGTGCGTGTGCGTGCGCGCGTGTGTGTATGTGTGCGTGTGTGTGCGTGCGTGTGTGTGCGTGTGTGTGTGCGTGTGTGTATGTATGGGTGTGTGTGCGTGTGTGTATGTACAAGTGTGCGTGTGTGTATGTACAAGTGTGCGTGTGTGTATGTACAAGTGTGCGTGTGTGTGTGTGCGCGCGCGTGTGCGTGTGCGTGCACGTGTGCGTGTGCGTGTGTGTGGGTGTGTGTGCGCGCGTGTGCGTGCGCGTGTGTGTGCGCGTGTGCGTGCACGTGTGTGTGCGCGTGTGCGTGCGTGTGTGTGTGCGCGCGTGTGTGCGCGCGTGTGTGCGCGCGTGTGTGTGCGTGTGCGTGTGTGTGTGCGCGCGTGTATGCGTGCGCGTGTGTGTGCTTGCGTGTGCGTGTGTGTGCGTGTGTGTGTGCTCGGGCGTGTGTGCGTGCGCGTGTGCGTGTGCGTGCGCGCGTACGTGTGCGTGTGTGTTCGCGTGCGTCTGTGTATGCGCGTACGTGTGCGTGTGCGCGTGTGCGTGTTTCTGCGTGTGTTTGTGCGTGTGCGTGTGTGTTTTCGTAAGCATGCGTCTATCTGCAGCGATATTTCGTTCAATACAGTCAGTCTACGTTTTATTAAGCTGAAGCACGTAACGTGAAATATAACAGCTTATTAACTGCTTCCTTGATTTCTATACGTTTGACTGCGCATCTAGTAATGCAAAGTAATGTCATGTAAGCGCGTTTATTGAACGAACTGACGTTGTTAAATATACCACACAGCTGTAAAAAATTATCGAAAGGAAAACAGTCTAATAAACACAGGCGTGCGAAAACTGACGTTTGGACTCTTAATAGGGTGATATAGTAAAATCTTAATCAAATCGTTTCAATTCCAATATAGTCCAACGCAAATGAAAACGAGCCGCCAGTTTCTTTGTTACACCGTGAATGTGTCTGTCCAATATTGTCCCCGTCGTTGCCAATAAACTACGTTAATGGTTACCGCAAATATTATGGTAAATATGATAGTAATATGATGGTAAATATGATGGTATATGGTTACCCAATGTTGAAAACTATTTTCGTTTCGATTAACATTGAAAATTATGTCCCTGTAAAAGTAGGAGCTCGCGCGCATTGCTTTGGTCTCGAGTAGTACACGCGCACATAAGAATAAATATTACGCATCGTACGTACTAACCTTTAACAGCTCGATCAAAATATCCTCTATTAAAAATGCACCTTGCACATATAGGGCTATTAGATTCCTTCCTTTTAATAAAGCAGAGTATACGATTCCCTCTAACCAGCAGGTGGTGAACCGTGCTACGTAATTTATACATACCGACGCACGGGAAAAAACCCTTTCAACGCTTCTGAAGCCGCACGGGAATTACCTTATGACATGCAGACGGATATTGCTTTTGGATCTGCTTCTACTAATTCTGCTGCTGCTGCTGCTCTTACCCTCTTACGCAGGTGTGCCATGGGGTGCGCCCCAAGTCTTCATGTGTCACAGACAGGCATCATCTACTGTCGTGATTCGGACGAGAGTAACTCGCACTCACCCGGCCACTCGTCGAACGTGTCCGTGTCGGCGTCGCAGCAGCAGCCGCAGCAGCAGCAGCAGACGACTGTCGTGTTTCCCAAAACCGAAGTGACGACGACGAGCGACGCGAACGCCACCTCGATACAACTGACGCAGCATATTCGCTTCACGAACCGACGCGGTACGATCGAAGCAGAGACACAAACCAGCCAACTATTAATGAAGGTAGGTGTCTAGCAAGGTAGCTTCTCATCGTAACGATTATGTATGTGTGTGCGTGCGTGTGTGTGCGTGTGTGCGCGCGTGTGAATGCTTTGTGATAGTGAGCGTGTGTAGTATTCAAGTTCAGACAGACGAACGGACGGACGGACGGACAGAAAGACAGACAGCCATAGCGTGTAAAAAGCGTGTGTGAGAGAAAGAGAAAGAGACAGGAAGAGAGAAGACAGGAATGGACAGGAGCCTCACACACTAGCCTATCAATTATCACACGCAACCCCGCCATATTGCTCTCGTGCGGGGGGGGGGAGTGTCAACGGCGTGCCTGGCATGCTCCATCCTTATTTTTGTTCGCCACGCATCGTGCTCGCTTCACAGCCACAGCTAACGCACGTTTTCACATCGAGCCGCTGTTGCTATGACGACTACGTGCGGAGCGGCGGGAGCGCGTGCGGATAACAAGAAACCTCACTGCATTTTTTCGAGGAAAGATGAAATGTTCGTTACACGACGCTGTAGACGATTGCCTCATGAAATCTGTTTTCGTGAGGGTAGTTGTAGTAGACATTATAACTCCAGAGTTTTAGATTGAATTGTTGCACAGGTAACGTGAGTGTGTTGTGTCGACTATCATGCTATGGTAATATTTTATACTTGCTGTGCATACTAAAGTAGAATGATCGCAGAGAGTTTAATTCCTGTGCCAATGCTGACAAAATACCTCATGTCGAGAGTAATTAAATATCATCTCGTATAGCAAATACTCATTACTACTGTAGAAGTAATTAAGAAGTAATTAGAAGTAATCAGTATGCCCCCTGCCTGCATATTAATACCTCAATACTATTACCGTTAAGGTATGTACGTACAAGTATATGCGTACGTGATGTACGTTAAAGTATGCACTCTTTCGCTTCCCAGCAATACCTATATATTATTGAGCAGGTATATATATATTATAAATAGTAGGTATCGCGCGCGCGCACATAATGATAATGAGATATGAATCTCTGAAAAAACGTTTTAGAAACTGATTTAACGTTGATTTATTAAACCTACAAAATGCACATTACTTGACATTAATTCCGAGTTTAAATCCTCCCCGTCCGCCCCACATATACATAAACGACACATTGTTTTTGTTTGGTTCCCCGTACCCTGGCGGAGACAGCGGGAACTAACGATTCCTCACGTGGAAGGAGCTACATAACCATATATAGGTATATGTAGCTCCTTGCTCACGTGATGCCCGCATTCCATCTAGAAATGTACAAGCACTGTTTTCGTCCATGATCTCGCCTCCATATTGAATTCAGCTGCGAAGTATTATGAAATCTTGTGTTCAAATGTAATTTCAACGCGTCCGCTGGATACTGCCAGACACACCTTCGCCAAGGTAGGAAATCGCTAAAACATTTTCTTAGGATTACGAAGAAGTGATACGACTACCGTAGAACGTTGAAATACGGTCAAAGTAACCAATTTTGTTTCAGCGAGTTCAATCGCAACTCTCCCGCATTGCACACAGCTATTAGGTATTGTCGGCCGCTGTTCATTTCAAATCGTTGTATGCAAACTCTTCTGGCTTCTTTTCGATTAGAATTTACATCACGTTGAGGTTCAATGTACAGGCTTCACGACGTAGTTTCTATTTTTATGAAATTAAAAATATAAATGCGTGCGGTAACGCGACGAAGATCGGAGCCGCATTGCTAACTTAAAATGCCTCTAACTATACAGCAATGTAAACACACATACACGGTATACTATCCCGTAGATATACATGCGCAGTTAAAATCACGATCACTAGTTCTATCGGAAGGCAATTGGACGAGGAGAAAAACTGACGTTAACCAGCGATGAACGGTGTTAGATGTAGCTCTAGAACTATAGCCCTTCGCTCTGCCAAGGCTACTGTGGCAGAGCAAAAAGTTATAGTTCTAGAGCTAGAGGTGGTGAGGTAGCTTAGATGGTGCTAATTGACTAGATGGTAAGAAGAAGAACTCCTTGACTGAACTGACTGACTTGACTGAACTCATTGAACTGCATGCGATTTTACCCTATATGTTATCTCAGTCTTCGCAGAGTTTCTCCATATGTGTGGCACTATGTGTGACCCATGGCTTAACTATACGTCTGCATTAATCACATTTAGTTTGTAATTTGCGCGTGTGAAGTGTATAATGTATCAGCGAAGCACGAAGAGAGCGAATAATTGAAAGGAAAAAACATTTACATTGTTTCCATTAATGATTGTCATGTTATCGGCAAGGCTCGCAACTTTTCCGGCCAGCGTAATGTGGAGATTTCAGGAGAGGAAACGTAGACTACTAAAACCACACTACATGCAGGGACGGCGCCAGGGTATTTTCTTAGGGGGTGCTTTTAATGAGTCAGTGCCTGATCGATGATCGATCAATGCTTTAATGAGTCAGTGCCTGCTCGATGATCGATCAATGCTTTAATGAGTCAGTGCCTGATCGATGATCGATCAATGCTATATTGGGTGCGTGTGGGATTACTGCGCGGCTGGTAATCACGATACTCATGGTACAATGGCTCTATATACGAGAACATAGTGTGTTTAATAGAGGTGCCAGTAGATATACCACTGTGTTCATTGCGATACAAACTCAGCTTATAACTCATCGACGTTTCCAGTTTCATTAATCCGATTTAAATTATTATAGCGTTAAATATTAAATATTAAAGCGTTAGATAATAGAAATCGTATAGGTAACAGTCGCCCGTATAGTCGGTTGATTTCGAACGCGATTTGGCATGTTCTGATATTATGTTCATATTTTGACGGTCGCCTCTTGCTGCCGATGCGAAATGCGTGTACTAACTTAGCTTCTAACATCTCTCTCTCTCTCTCTCTCTCTCTCTCTCTCTCTCTCTCTCTCTCTCTCTCTCTCTCTCTCTCTAATAGTAATAATAATATTTTTTTAATATATAATATTATATAATATAATGATGAATCAATGATGAGATATTAATACATTAATAATTATTTATTATTATGTATATCAATCATCATCATCAATCATCATCATCATCATCATCTCATCATTCATTCTCGATCCTCATTATTCGGATCAGTATCCATTCAACAGACTTGGCTGCTCGTATACCATTTCGACACCGGTCGTGTTTTGCATCGGTCTCGCGGCAGATCTGCGTCCGCATTGCGAGATGAAAGACAACGCAAAGCGGCTGCTATAGGGATCGTTGCTAGCGGAATCACAGGCGGACATTCCCACCGGAACCGTACTGCGTAGGAGCGTGGGCATGCCGTACGCGCCGGCAGCGCCACCCGCGACGCGCGCCCCAACCTTGACCGCGACATTTCCCGCTACAGACTCCTCCACGCGCACGCACGCGCCCTAGCAGCACGCCGCGCTGCTTTCTCGTTGGCCGGTGGCGCCACTACGATGTTTGTCGAGCAAGTCGGTCGAGGCGCAACGCTTCGATGCGCCCCAAGCTTCTCGCGGCGTGCTGACTAGCGTTAATTTATACAGCACCGTCGCAATGTGTTTCGTCGCACGCGGCAGTTTGTCATGAACCCCCCACACACTCTCTCTCTCTCTCTCTCTCTCTCTCTCTCTCTCTCTCTGCTCTCTCTCTCTCTACTCTCTCTCTCTCTCTACTCTATCTATCTCTCTCTCTTCTATCTGTCTCTCTCTCTCTCGCCCCCCTCTCTCTCTCTTCGCCTCCTCTATCTCTCTCCTGTCTCCCGCCCCCCCCCTCTATCTCTCTCTCTCTCTCTCTCTCTCTTTTCTCTTTTCTCTTCTTCTCACTCAACTCACTCCCTCTCTCTCTCTCTCTCTCTCTCCTTCTCTCTCTCTCTCTCTCCTTTCTTTCTCTCTCTCCTCTCTCTCTCTCTCTCTCTCTCTCTCTCTCTCTCTCTCCTCACTCATCTCCGATCCCTCTGCCGTGAACGTTGCGCCGATACTTCCCACCTGGCGGGGGAGTGTCGAGCACAATACACGCCAACATTTCGTATTGTGACAAGGCACGCATCGTACACCGAGCGCCCTCTCTCTAACGCGCACAACAGCTGTGAGATATATGAGACGATACCATAGGCCTGTGACGTATTGCACAGACGTGTCTATGACGTAGTCATCAGAAGGTAGCGTACGTGCGAATCGGTAGCCTTCCGCTACGGTTTTGGCTGACGTATAGCCGGCTTCTTCTCCAGTATCGTTGCAGTCGGAAGAGCAGACGAGGTGCTCTTAATTATAATAACGTGGCTATAGTATCTATACTATCTATATATATTACTACCTGCCTACTTATTTACACTACGTACTTTTTATATCTATTTACTGACTCTAATATATAGGTATTGCTGGAAGGAAGAGTGCATACTTTAACGTTACATGCACGTACGCAATATATTGTATCGTAATTACCTACGGTACATAGTATTGAGGTATTAATATGCGGCAGGGGGCATACTGCATTTACTTCTTTATTCCTTAATTACTTCTACAGTGTATGCTATTTGCTTAGAGATGATATTTAATACTTTCGAATGAGGTATTTGTCAGATTGGAACGGCTTTAAACTCTCTGCGATTCATTCTCTTTAGTTATGACAGCAAGTATAATATTTCATAGCTGCATGTCGACCAACACACTCACGTTACCTGTGCACACACTTCAATCTATATTTGGAGTTATATGTCTACTCAACTACCCTCACGAAACAGATTTCATGAGGCATTCGTCTACAGCGTCGATTGTACGAACATTCCTCATTTTCCTCGAAAAATGCAGTGGGTTTCTTGTTTAGTCCGCACGCGCTCCGCTCGCTCGCCGTAGTCGTCTAGGCAACGCGGGCTCGATGTGAACGTGCGTTAGCTGTGGCTGTGAGGGCCCACCGATGCCGTGTAGGGTAAAAATGGATTGGAGCATGCCAGTGCCGCCGTTGACATCCCCCCCCCGCCGAGAGCATTTGGCTGGGTTTGCGCCTGTGATTAATTGATGGCTAGTGTTGAGGCCTTCCTGTCCTTCCTGTCTCTCTCTTCCTGTCTCCTTTCTCTTTCTCTCACCACGGCTGTTTTCACGCTATGGCTGTCTGTTCTTTCTGTCGTCGTCGCGTTCCGTTCGGTCTGTTCTGAACTTGTTACCCGTCCGTAATCACAAGCATTCACACCGCACGCAACGCACACACACCCGCCAAATACTATCGTTACGATGGAGAAGCTTACTTGCCTAGACACCTACTTCTTAATAGTTCGGCTGGTTTGTGTTTCTGCTTCGATCGGTACGCGGCTCGCGTTCGTGAAGCGATATTGCTGCGTCAGTTTTCGAGGTGGCTTCGTCGTCGCTCGGTCGTCGTCACTTCGGTTTTGGGAAACCGACAGTCGTCCTGCTGCTGCTGTGCGAGCTGCTGCTGCGCGCCGCCACGGAACGTTCGACGGGTGCGGGTGAGTGGCGGTTTATTTCGTCCGATCACGCGTAGATTTGATGCCTGTCTGTGACACATGAAGACTTGGGCGCACCCCATGGCACACCTGCGTACCGAGCGGTAGAGCAAGCAGCGCAGCAGAATCGCGTAGAAGCAGTCCAAAAAGCATATCCGTTGCATGTATAAGGTAATTCCCGTGCGGCTTCGAAGCGTGAAAGGCTGGTTTTTTCCGTGGTCGGTACTGTTTAAATTACGTGCACGTTCAGCACCTGCTGGTTTGACGGAAATGTTACTTGCCTTTATTAAAAGGAGGATCTAATAGCCCTATATGTGCAAGCGTGCTTTTTTAATAGACTGGAATTTTGATCGAGCTGTTGAAGGTTGTAGTACGTGCGTAATATTTATTCTTATGTGCGGTGTATCTCGGACCAAGAACGCGCTGCGAGCTTCCTACTTTTACAGGGACTATTTTCTTCAATGTTATACGAAACGAAGATAGTTTTAACGTTGCGTAACTCATACATCTATTTTACATCTTATTACTATCTTTTCGCATAATCTTGCGGTACTTAACGTGTTTCTGGACGACGGGGAATATTGGAAGACAACATGCACGGTTTGTTTGTAAAAGAACTGCGGCTGCGTTTTATTTGGTTGACTAATTGGATTGAAGCGATTTGCTTAAGATTTTACTATTCACATAATAGGATCCAACGTCCGTTTTCGCGGCCTGTGGTTATTAGACTGTTTTCCTTTCGATAACTTCTTTACAGCTGTGTGGTATATATAACACGGTCGTTCGGTCAATACGCGCTTACATGACTTACTTTGCATTACTAAATTTGCGCAGTAAGTATAGGAATCCAAGGAGCGTTAATAAAGCTGTTATATTTCATCGTTACGTGTTTCAGCGTATAACACGTAGCTTGTATTGAACGAATATCGGTGCAGATAGACGCATTGCTTACGAAACACGGCCACGCCAACACACGAGAAACACGCACAGCGCACACGAACGTCGCGCTCACAGACGCACGCGAACACACGCCCGTACGCGGCGCGCACCCCCACGCGACGCCCCCCGGCACAACACACGCACAGGCGCGACACAACGCGCACGCCACGCGCCAACACACGCACCGGCACACGGCCACCACGCGCGCACCGCTGCGCACACGCGGCGCACACCCGCGCCGACGCCAAACACTGCACGCACACGCGCCAACACGCGCCAACGCACACGCGTCGCCACACCCACACACCGCCACGACCGTGCCGCACCGCCAGCGCGCGCGCACACACACAGCGCACACACTACACACGCACACTCGATACTTCACCCACGCACACCATCTCAACACGCAAACATACATACACACCGCAACGCCGCAACACGCGAGCACACCACGCACCATATCACAGCGCCACGCACACGCCGCACAAACAACGCGGCACACACCAGCAAACCTACACCTCTCGGGCACGCACGCACGACGCCGGCACGCACGCCGCACGCACGCAGCGCCGCACGCAACGCACTGCGTGTTGATGGGCTCGGACTGATCGGCTCTGCTGTGCAACTCGCCGACAAGCATCGCCCTTAGGTGAAATCGTCGTGGTGGCGTCTTTCGTTACTCTTTTTCAGTCGTCATTGTGTAGCAGCTGGGCGACTCCACCTTCACGCAAGAGCAGTTCGACCATGCGGTAATGAACCTACGTTCTCTGCGCAGCTAGCGCGCGAGTCGATAACGCTGCAGCGAATGCGTGGTCACGCATGGCGGCTAGTTTCCAGATTTATTTTGTCGGTTTCTGCTGCCGGATCGTTTAGATCGTTTTTCTCACTGCCTACCTTCTCCAGTCGTCTCCTCCTGCCTGCTTCTCCAGTCTTCCTGCCCTCACTGCCTACCTCTCAGTCTGCTTCCTGATGCCTGCTTCCCGGTCTGAATCCCTCACTTTGTCTACCTCTCCAGTCTGCTCTATCCTGCCTGATCTCCAGTCTGAATCGCTACTGCTGCCTCTCCAGTTGCATCTCACTGCCTGGCTCTCCAGTCTCTCTCGCCGTCCACTGCCCTACTCTCAGTCTCTCCTCCTCACTGCTGCGTTCTCCGTTGTCATCCTCCACTACCTACTTCCAGGCTGTCATCCTCACTTGCTACTCTTTTAGTCCGTCTCCCTCCTGCTTGCCTCTTCAGTCTCTCCTCCCTCACTGCTCTTTTTCCTTTTTTTAGTCCGTCCTCTCTTTGCCTGATTCAGTCCTTCCCTTATGGACCTACCTCTTCGTCTTCTCCTCCCTCACTGCCTACCTCGTTCCGTCGTCTCCCTCAATGCCTACTCTTCCAGTCTCTCCGTCTCTCACTGCCTACCTCTTCGTCCTTCTCCTCCTCTGCTGACTCTTTGTCCGTTCTCTCCCTCACTGCCTGACCTCGTTCAGTCTCTCCATCCCTCACTGCCTACCTCTTCGTCTACTCTTCCCTACTGTCTACCTCTTTCAGGTCCGTCCCTCCTCCTGCCTGCCTCTTCAGGCTCTCTCCCTCACTGCCTACCTACGCAGTCTGTCCACTCCACATGAGGCAAACTTCAATAGTCGGTTCCGTATATGTCCAGGCTGTAACAGATGTATCCAGATGTACTCCGGAAGTTGGCCCGGCGCTCCGTGTGTTTCGATTCGGACGACTTAATTGTTATATCAGCGAGATTGGCGCTGGTGCCTACCATCACCCTTTTTCAGCACGCTTTGTTTTACTCCTCACGACTGTAGGGAGCAGGGGAAATGAGCGAGGGGGAGAGGAGCGGCACAGGACGTGGGTGCTAGTAATTTAACAGGAGCGTATTTCCTGTAAGTCGCAATTAACGGTTTGTGACGGGAATATGAACAAACAGGTTGCATGGTTGGAGTGGAACCACAGAGAATGGCAAGCGAGGAGAGGACATGGGCATATGAGAACGAAAGGGCAGAAGGACAAGGGAGGACCAGGCGGAAGCAGGAGCTTAGCCTGTGCTGGCATACGCGTTTGAATTGAAGTTCTGACCGTTATTGCGGGCTGGACAACCAAAACTGGCGAAATCACTTCACGGCCCTCACTGGCTCAAGGTAAGTATTGCAATCAGTCGGCTGGCTGCGGCCTGGCTAAATCTCCGCTGCTGCTCCTGCAAACGCGCGCGGTCGCCGAGCGCCCCCGATGAACCATAATCCGAATGTGCAGGTATCGCCCTGATGTGTGTGTTTCGCGGTGCATAAACACTCCTATAAACCATTTTAGTGGGATGAATCATACTTTCTGGAGTGTTCTAACGTTTAACACCTTACCTCTTGCTACGATGTCTCTGCCCCCGCAGTCTGGCCCGAGCAAATGTGCAACAAAAGGTATTTAACCAGAAAGCAATACCCTTAACATGGCGCGATCGATGGCATTCAACGGAACACCTAGACCGAAATTTTTGCTACGCGACCCTGACGTTAATGGAGGCTTAATTGCAGTCAATCTAAGCACTTAGTTGTGAGAACCCGTTGTGCCGTCGCATTTCGGCCCCTGGCCCCATAAAGCAGAGCCGACGTTGAATCGACTCCCCGACCCTCAAATAACCCCTGGTAGACCATGTATCAATATGACTGTAACCGAGTTGCATTACAGGTAAGGCCCCACAGAGTCTCTCCCCATTCTTCCCATATCGCAAAATCGGGCACAACGCGGCGTGGCCCAGCTTAACGAACGTTTCCGACATACAAAAAATTTGTAACTTTTTTTTTTAGGTTTATTATGGACCACAATCACAACACTATTAGTGAAGAATCCAGCTAGATTTCACCTCGAATTCCCAGGTACGAAGCCCTTTTTTGCCAGCTTTATTGACAATGGCACTAAATTAGATACTATATATTAATATAATTATCTATATGGATCAGCAGCTAAAGTAGTGCCCTGTGTATGTAAATATCTTAGACTCGTCTCGTATCGTACTGGCATCCTTATTGTGGTTCCTTCCTCGCTACACAGTGTCGGGTGTGCAGTCAGGCCGCCTCCAGGCCTTAGTGTTTCTTTTCATCGAATGAAGACAATAAACTCAGATGACCTTCATCATTACACCTCGGTCCTTACTGATCGTGTGATCTCTGAGCAGCATAGTCGGCTTGTCTCGTAATATCCCTAAAAACAATATAAGGATATAGGTGTTCTACCAATTGGGATGGGATATACTAGTGTCTGTACTTGCATAGAGCCCTAGATTAGCAGGCACATCCTCGTATTGTGAAATGAGATTGGATCCACTAGGCACAGTAACTATAAACGTTGATCATTTAATACGCAAAGCAGTAATAACAGTTCAGATTATTCATATTTAAATTCAATCTAATCAGTCAAGTCTAAATTCAATATGTTTATAGGTGCCTTTATAATAGGTCATATTCTTATACCATACGATATACAAGCTGCTCAAAAACTAGAGTGAGCTTGTACTGTGGGAATCCAAAGTAAAACCGGGTGCTTGAGTCTTAGTCCAATCTACCTTGGTCTATATACCATTCCAGAAACCGGGCCAGAAATGTGTTTAAGAGTTGCTGGCTCCGTTTTTCCATTTTATACTCGGTAGACTTCCAAGTCTAGATAAAATATACTCGATCAAAATACCATATAAATCGAGCCATGATAAGTTTATTATTCGCGAGTAACCATTGAAATAAGTGTTGACCAAATCTACCCATTATCCTTCTCTTCCCAATATTTTAACTCGCTCATGTTGCTGGCTGCGATTTTTTTCACTGTGCCCTGCACTGCACTGTCACGATATTCAAACAAACTTTCAATGGAAACTTAAGTCTTAAAGCGTTAACTCACCACTCATCTAGAGCTGAAAGATCTTTGTTTCGTCTCGCAAAATCAATGTTTTCTCAACTGATGCAGATAAAATGAAATCGTGAGTGCTCCAAGATATGCCTGTTTGCCAGAACGTCCTGTCAAGAGAATATGCTGCATTGCTTTCACAGGTCATAACTAGCTATATCAATGACCTTGTAATTCTCTCGTCGGCGCATTACCGCTTCTAATGACGATTATGGCGCACGACAAATTCGAGAAAACTGCTCTTTCGTATCGAGATAGTGCACACGTTCGGTGAACAACTCGCGGAGCCTTTACTGTTACACGCCCCTCCTTAGACAGCATTGTCGGGGTAGTTACTGTATCACGCATCCAATTGGTCGTATGCGACTTTACCGCAATAGTATTTATTTTTTATTATTTACGTATAAGTTCATGGTTTTGAGCATGGAGAAGCCCGCCTTAAGCTGAGACACAAATTAAGCACGGTGCCCCGAAAAGGGACCAGGCTCCCGAAATAGGTACTGTGCTCACAGTCTCCTGGAATTGCCGCTTGTCTCACACCTATTGCTTGTTTTCTCCAAGTTATGTCTGGACGTATAACTATAAGGAAGCCGTCAAGGCTCTAAACATATATTATTGTGTGGGCGCAGCGTCGTCCATTACTCGTTGTCAATTGCATGCCATGCGAGCTCTGTGTGTGTGTGTGGAGTGAGTAGTGGCCCTGCCAATGTCATCGTAAGTCTACCATATGCGAGCGAATGGCAACACAATGCCTTCCCGATCGTTCAATTAAGCATTGGTAGACGTGAATTACATACTTAGTGTGCGCTCAGCGGTCTTCCTCTCAGCCTCAATACATGTTAACCCAACGAAGAGTAGGGTACTGCTTCGTTGCCTACTTGCTTGTTGGGTTACATTTGTGTGTAGTGTTTGTTGTATCTACGCGTTCCCAATGCACGAGGCACTTTCTTATGACAAATATACCTTTAGCACGTTGTCTCCTGCATGGACGTCCGGTCAGGCGTTTACAAGGGTAGTAACAAGGTCAGACCGAAGCGAGTGGATAGTGTGACTCGCGTCGCGTGGATTTGTGTGTCGTGTAGATGTGTGTTAGCTGGCCTAAAGATCCGACACATAATATAGCAGAGGGTCGTACATCGTGATATAATACCGTATGTGGCCTCTCGTGGTGTTGCTGTAGTGAGGTGGTTTGGGCAAAGCTCTTCGCTGGTAGACTGACTGCCATGTGCAAGTGGCTATGGCTGCGCCCCACATTCACGCATTGCGCTGCGAAGTGGGACACGTGGAAATTTCTCACGCAGCCGTATTTCGGCACGGAATCCGTCCTAATGACACAATGCATCACGGGCCACGAAAGTCTCGCACCTAATTAGATAAAGCATTAGCCTATTTCTAAATGCAAACACGCGAAATGCCCGTGATAGGTTCTCTGCTTATTGTTTGAAACCTAAACGTGCCAACCACATTATTTAGACACCGATTGGTCTCGCATCAAAGTGCGGTGCCCCTGTGCAATTAAAATGCTCGGAAAGAATGTCGCTTCGTCTTTCCGATGCCCTGGCAGTGGGGCAACTTTCTGTCAGTTACGCTATGTCCCGTGAGGCAAGCGGCATCATTTGTCTCCAGGGGCGGTGACGTAGCTGGGTGGTGGAATGATGTGGTGTGTGCCGGTCGACGAAGATTTAGCTCCATAAGCAGTTTGCCGCAGATATAAGCGATATCCCATCGTCATAAAGCCAAGTTTTCTGTGTCGACCTGTAGGATGAGTGAGCCCGTAAGACGGCTCTACTCACGCAGCCAGAGGAGGCATGATGTGTTGTGAGTATAGAACTGTATGTTTCGTTCTGGTCCCCTGGTTCAACTGACAACCGACATATGTGTCGTCGATGCTCGTTTATTGGTTCTTTTCTTCTCGCTAGGGTTATCTACATATTTAATTAGTGTGCTTTATGTTAACACGTCGCGTTTCTCTACTAAATTTATAAGTATCATAGTAAACAAACATGTCTCGACCATGAGGTAGCCAGAGGCGTCTGGTCGTTCGCGGCGCGGGTCGCAACAGCTTACACATGAAGCCTCAGCGACGCATTGCGCAGACAAGGCATCGACCAGACGATAGCAAAGCCTCGCCACAGTCTGCGTAACAGTCCCTCTGCTGGTACACCAATATAGTTTGATTAATTTCCAGAAATTTTGGTGCATAGAACAAAAAAGACTCCAGGATTTACGTTTGATACATTTGTAATGCGGCTCCGAGTTCTGTTCCCCACATTTTATTAATCAAAAAAATCTAAAAAATTCATGTCTGGATGTCCGGATCCCCGCACAAAGTGGCTGTGATCGTACGTTTGCGTTGTTGGCAAGGCACCAGACCCGTCCAAAAAAATTACCAAATCAAAATCCCAACTGCTGCGTCCGTAGCTTTTTTGATGGTATCCTGTTGACAAGACAACAACTAAAACCAACAAACCCACAAATCAGCATAACACACAACGAACGAGCGCGGCGGAAAACCATACCTCCTTGGGCGGAAGGTCAAAATCTACTGGTATGTTATGGCTGTGCTTGGGGTCCACAGCTGAGTTGTTCCCTGTTGAGCGCGCCATGCGTTGTACCCGTTTGCCCACGCGTGCGTGCGTCCGCGTGCCGTGCGTGGCGTGCAGTGCATTGCGTGCCAGGCTGTCGTGGCCGGCGGTACCGAAGCATACACAATTTCAACACTTCGTACTTGCAATTCCATTTTCTCCTTGGATGTGGTATTAGTAAATGACAGCCGCCCCATCAATACTCGTCTGCTGGGGGACAAGTCAGCCAGAAGCTAGCATCCGAGGCTCTATGGCAATCGGGTTGAACTAAAAAGTAATGGGTCGGGTAGGGGTCTGCCTTGCTGTCTTGTAAAGGCAACCTGCAAACAGAGAGGACAGCTTTAGCATATAGAAATGCTGCATTTCCCTGTATTGCATTGATCTCCACGTGCATGCGTGAATTGCATCATTGAATTTACTCCCCTGTTATTGTAATGTTGGCTTGACTCGTGTGTCGTAATGGTATGTCGTTGCTAGGACACTGTGTGTTTTGTGTCTTACGGTCACAAGATCACAGCATTGGCAAGCAATCAACACCAAGTACAAACCACATTAAACATCGCACATACTTGTTTCAATTTGTATTTAGTTTTTTTACGCTGGTGCGTTGTCTAGCGGTGTGAATCCGATGTGTAAGTGCAATAGTATGTTTCGCAACTCTCTGTAAAAACCAACTGGTTTCACTTACATCAACATGGACAGGCGGTCATCATAGTTGGCCATCAAATGTTGTAATCAAACAGCGAGGGCCTAGTGACAACGTTGCATTTGGTCCAGTCGTACTGTCGCCCACGTGCGAGCAGCAATAGTGCCATGGACAATCGTGACCACACCGCACCTACCAGCCGATGCTGTATATATTACTATTTTATCAAAAATTAATGTAGACATAGTAAGTTGCCGTAGATGCTGATTTTTAAGATTCGCCACTCCCTACGCACCTGTGTGTTGTGTAGACTAGCTGCTGGAGTTGTATATTTGATTAATACGATTAGCGGCATTGTAAGTTATACTGCTCAGATAATAGGCTTATGTTCTTTGTCGCATTATCGCAAGTCAAAGATATAGGCCTCTAGGATACAGAATCTCAGGCAGTCTGAACGTTACATACATCCTGAATGAACCTATCATATACATCAACCATACGGAACCTTGTTTGTCCATCGATAGCGTGATAATTTTTTGCACAGCCGACCGATATTGGGGTCTTTCACCTTTCGCTTACTTCATAGGTATATCACGCATATAGCATTTCTGAGTCAGTAGAGGGCCAGCTGCCTAAGACTCGCTCAATAGCTCTCGTGTCCTCATTTATTTTCTGATGACACTCGACAGCGATTCATTAAAAATCGGCCAGTCGAATTTGATGTGAAATCCGTGATATAACCGTCAGCTGAACAATCTATGTGGGTACGATTTAGGTCAGGTGGACGTAGGGTGAAATGTGGGCGACAGCACGGATGTATAATTGCCTCCAAATTTATTCAATGTTACATTAACTCTCTCTCCGCACAGGCAGTAAAAATATATTACGTTGTTATGACAGTAACTAAGAGAGTCAAAGGGTGGACATGTAAATACCTGGCATTCACATTCCGTAGGGGGGGTTAACATTTGTTTCTGCGTGCATTGCTGCTATGCTCTCACATGGGGTTTGGGTTTGGCGGTGCTCAGCCTCCCCTCATCATTGTTGCCCAAAAAGGATCGAAGAGGAAGAAGAAAAAGAAAGGAAGTGAGGAAATAAAGATATAACAGATAATCACCGGCCAACAGCACAGGCAAAAGCACTACATACAGAGTCAGGAAGTCACGAACATTATATGAATAAAATTACGACCTGAAAGCTACTTCTCTTGCCCAATAGGATGGCATCTGCAATAGTGAATATGGTTACTACATGTAATCGGTGTTAACAACAAACACTATAACGCCTCCATTTACTTACACTTAGATACACTTGGTGCGCACTCAACAGAGCCGAGATAATTCGGAAACTCCAATAATTTATAACATACACCACGACATAACACACACACACACACAACAATTACACCACACACACACATACCACACACGACACACACACACACACACACACACACCCACAACACCAGCACAACACACAGAACGCACGAACGTCCACAGCACGCGCACGTCACGCACGCATCTTGCAGCGCGCACATAAATGAAAATATATATCGACAAGTCGCGTATGACGTTGCAGTCCCAAATTGCATAACAATAAATGACAAAAACTCGCACCAACAATATAGATAGCGTCCTTGTCACTGTTTACACCTGAAGCAGTTACACTCAGAAGACAAAAGAACATTAACACGTCCGAATATCCGCTCTTCATATAGAGTGGAAGTATAGGTATATGCGTAGTAAGTTTTCGGGGCCGTAGAAAAAACAAGTAATGCAAACTAATTTCCCATAAATAGAAATTGACATAAGTATACTTAATATGCAAAACCTTGTCAATGTGTACAGTTCGCAAAATAGCGGCGCATTTGGAAGTGTCGCTCGCTCAGCCAAGAGCATATATCGTGTGCGCTGAGCGTTAGTCACCCCCCATGCATTTAGTCGGTGGACTACTTGCTTTGACATGGAGACAAACTGT
>NW_014577286.1:419326-423643 GCF_000485595.1 Priapulus caudatus | reverse complement strand
TATATATGTTTTTGGAACTATGCTGTTTACCGTAAGAAGTTTACGCTTTGAACGCGGATCCGGGCGATTTACCAACACACCGGTTACATGTAATATGTGGTTTCCGGTATGAGGCGTTCAACATATGTTAATGAATGCTATCGCCATACCTTATGAAAATGGTGCTCTTTATTGTATCAGATAGGCAGATCAGATCATGAATGTTGTGAGGGAATATCAGTTGAGTGGTCAGTGAGTTGAGGGGTGCTATGTTGTATGAGCTAGCGGTTATAAGAACTTATAGAAGACACACACACACACACACACTCGACTCGCTGTCGCATTGTTAGCCTAGAGGTACTAATCAACGCGTAAGTGGAGCGAAACCAGGAAGACACCGCTATTTGCGAAGATACGGAAAAAAGCAGCGAGATGCTAGTAATAGGGAAACATGAGGAGTGATGAGGCACAGCTGAAGATAATATGGACGTCGAATCGAGATTGTTATGAACGACAAGAGAAATGATGCAACCGATCTTCATCTATACTCTATAGTATCAGAAGTAGATAATAGGGAACCCCCTAGGTTTCCCTAAATAATAGGGTTCCCTATTATCTACTTCTAATAGTATCGATCGGCAGAATACAACTTCCTGTAGTCGAAAACCCGTACGAAAATAATAGTTAATTTAGCATCTGTGATATGACGCACGCTTAGTTCGATATATTTTTTATTAATAACGCGTTCAAAGTTTTAATTGCTGTCATAAAAATATACATGTTTGGTGGTAGGTACGACATACTGAGTAGTTTGTACATTACATAGATGTGCCGGGGAACATGGCTACAGTATATGCGCGTATATAAATAAATAAATAAATATATATATATATATCGATCTATATATTTAGAATCAAGATGAAAGCTCTATAGAACGGCTACATATCTACTGTATCTCACCAAATATTGCAAAATCTTACAAAATCCTGCTCAGCGACTTCCGCTCTCTTCTCTACATATATATATATAATACTATGATATATATATATACTATATTAATAATAATATATTACTATACCCCTTCACACGGATGTAACACAGACGTTACGCACGCACATACGCAAGACACACCGGCAACGCACGGTCACAACACACACACACACACACACACACACACACACACACACACACACAACACACACACAAATTGAGAATGGAAAAAATAAATATATATGTATATATATATATATATATGAATATATATAGTACAGCATCGAACCCGTTGGTACATTACGTCGCTGTGCAGATATGTTTTTCGCACACTTCGTCATGTTGTGAGTCTATGGCGAAGATGCGCGTTAGCAGCTCTACTACAACGCATCGAATGTTCAGCGCTAATTATCGTTGTGCACGTTACAATCGCTGCAAAATTGCATTTCCGCTTTCAGTCGGGATTTAAAATGCAATCAGTCGGAATCATGTCTAAAACGAGTCAGCTGGAACTGAACGTAGTAAATGGTTGCGTGAGAGCTTAAGTCGGAGCGCCAGCGTGTTAAGACGTAGTACTAATTGTAGGCACTTACTGACATGCGACTCTTGCTCGTTGTTACCATAGCGTGATTTGTTCCGATACGATATGCGAGTAGCCGGCATCACACACGGAAGAGGATTGTATTGGAGAGTTAAGGCGGGTAGGTGTAACACTGCGCACAGGGAAGCAATGTCATTGAACTGACAGAGATCATACATGCTTGTAAGCTCGACAACAGCAAGTATAGAGAAGAGATGGATTACAGCTTCCATTACGATTTCAGCTGAAACCACGATAGCTGTTACCTGACTCCGTGTATAGCTGTTTAGGTGTCTTGAGCTTGTCTGGGTTTTAAACTCGGAAATACGGTTAGTCGAAAGTATACGGTTAAATTACAGAAATGAAAGTACGTAAGAAAAACCAGATAATGGAAGGTGGAATGGATACGAAGATGAACGGAGGCAGTGAGGGAGAGAATGAGGAAGAGAATCGAAACCGTAGAAGTTCATTGACGGTGGAAAAAGAAGAATAGCTAGAGAGATAGAGAGAGAGAGAGAGAGAGAGAGCGGGATAGAAAGAAAGAAAGAAAGAAAGAGAGAGAGAGGGAGAGAGAGACATTAAGGGAGACAGAGAGAAATGCAAAGCGCTAGAAAGACTGAGAGGAGGAGAAAGAGAGATATCGTAAAGTCGCGAGAGTGCAATATAACAATAGCGTTTGCTCCACTGCTGAGAATCTAATCAATTTCTCTATGCTATCAGCTGGTTGTAATTGAAATTAGCCGACTTGTATGCTTAATTAAGTGCCGTTGATGAGTTGGGAACGTTCATATATCCATACTGACTAGATTGCAAGTCTCTTTACGTGTCTATACCAATGACGTCACTGTCATTATCGGCGTTTTACATAATACGTATGCATGATGTAATACATCATACTCTCCCTTGTTTCCATCTTTGTAGAGAATAATCCTTATACAAAGCTTTTCCCGGTGTTGTGTGGTCTGATTTCGGCAGCATGTTTAAGTAATGCTAACAAACGCGATATTCGGCTGCAAGAACATTCGAGAGTTCATATACGTCATCGTGATGTCATAGCGCATACGCTCGAGCGAGAGGCAATGCGCCACGGAAACCTCACTCGTTAGAATGAGCAAACAATAAGCCAAGGAAAGTTATTTATTTTAGAGAGTATTAGATTTAGAGCGCAATGTTAATTTCGGCCAGCGCTGTACGGCCCCACGTGGCACGTTTCCAGGTTTCCAGGTGGTGGTTTTTCCACGGTACGATTTTCCGTTTTTTGTTTGTTACTGCCGTATAGCAGATGTCATTACCGCCTCCTTTCCGGATGTCCACAATGTGAAAGAGTCTTGACATTGTAAGGTACGCTTACTATGTTCACTCCACTATGTGTGCGGGAAGCCAGATATGATCACAGCAGCCATACGCAGTCAACTGCTAAAAGTAACACAATATAAGATATGTACACTTTTCGTGCAATGTCTTATTAATATTAGCGGGAGAAAACAATCACACATTTGTGGTTATTAACGCCTGATATTAGTTATATTACAAGATGAATCTCAATATCTCGTGTCAATGAACCCAGCAATATCGAATGTCTATATATATTCACACTTCGTACCGGTAAATAAGGACGAGAGATAAGCCGCACCTTCCTGTTCTACATTGACGTTATGCAGCAGCGTAATAAGCACATATCTTGTATTGTAACAGAATTGCAACCTGATCTGTTGTAAATTGAATCTAGCGGTGAAGTACGAGGCGTCCGATCACACGCACGAGCTGCGTTACGGCTGTGCACGCGCGCGTGCATGCTGGTGTGTGCGCATTCGTGCGTGCGTGCGTGCGTCATGCGTGCGTGCGTGCGTGCGTACGTGCGTGCGTCTTCGTTTGTTCGTTCGTGCGTGCGTGCGTGCGTGCGTGCGTGCGTGCGTGCTTCGTTCAATCGTTCGTCATTCGTTCGTGCGTGCATCTGCACATTCGCGCCGTGCGTGCAATGCTCGTGGTTGTGCGAATTGTAAGTGCGCCCGTGGTGCGTGCGTGGTGCGTGCTGCGTGGCGTGGCGTCGCATTTGCGTCCTTCGTTTGTTCTTTCGCTTGCGTGCGTGGCGTGCGTAGGTGCGTGCTTGTGCGTGCGTCCCTTCGTTCGTGCGCTCTGTGCAGTGCCGTGCGTGGTCTTCCGTTCCGTGTCGTCGCGTGGTGCCCGTGCGTTGGTTGCGTGCCGTGCCGTCGCCGTGCCGTTGTGGTGCGTGCGTGGTGGGTGTGGTCCTTCGTACGTAAGTGCGTGGTGGTGGTGCGTGCCGTGGTGTTGGTGGTGGTCTTCCGTTCGTGGTGCCGTGCGTGGTAGGCGTGGTTTGGTGGGGTTGGTTGTTGGTGGCCGTGGTGCGTGGGGTTTTGGTTCCGGGTGGGCGTGGCGTGCAAAACGTGATCAAGGCAATCACATTACAATTGGCGATTACGGGTGGCCAGTTTTCCACTCCATGCAACATGACTGCATGCTCCAAATAAGAAGCTTGTTGCCCCGTGTTCATGCATTGTGTCTATTCACTGATCTCAGGCGGTTCGCAAACATCACGCATCTGCTTCATTGGCTTGCATTCACATTTCAGCATCCATTCACATAACCACTGTCATGAGGCATGACTCATAACCAATTACGTCAGCCCATGAATGTAACCTATTACATTACGCTACGCGCCTACCGATCGTACATACGCTGCCATACGTACACATACATGCCATGCATGGCATCGGCAGGGAGCACTTTATACCACTGTCATGACCGGT
>NW_014577286.1:412835-419301 GCF_000485595.1 Priapulus caudatus | reverse complement strand
GGCGTGGTGCGTGCGTGCTGCGTCATTTCGTTCGGCGTCCGTGCGTTGCGTGCGTGCGTTCTGCGTGCGTGCGTCTTCGTTCGTGGCGTGCCGTAGGCGTGCGTCGGCTGCGTGCGCTCGTTCGTGCGTCTGCTTCGTGCGTACCGTGCGTGCAGTGCGGTCAGCGTGGTTCGTGCTCATGCTGGCCGTGCGTGCAGTCGTGCGTGCGTTCTTCGTTCGTCGTTCGTTCGTGGCGTCCGTGCGTGCTGCGGCCGTGCAAGCGTGCGTGCAGTGCATGCATGCGTGCGCTGCGTGTGGTGCGTGCGTGCGTGTCTGCCTGCATGCATGCGTGCGTGCGTGCAGTGCGGGCATCGGTGCGTGCGTGTGTGCGTCGCGTGCGTTCGGTAGCGTCTTCGTTCGTCGCGTGCGTGTCGTGGTGCGGCGTGCATGCATGCGGTGCGTGCGGTGTGCGTGTCGTTGCGTGTCTGCCTGCATGCAGCTGCGTTGCGTGCGTGCATGCGTGCGGCTTGCGTGCATGCATGCATGCGTGGTGCGTGCTGCATGCAATGCGTTGTGGTGCGGCGTGTTCTTCGTCGACGCGTGCGTGCGTGTGGATTGGCATGCTGTGCGGCGTGCGTGCATGCATGCGGCTGGTGCGCTGCTGCGTCTTCGTTCGACGTCTTCGTTCGTGCGCTGGTTGTTGACACGCGATACGAATTGATCAGGGAACTATTTAGCACGTGTACATGACAAGCAGAGAGCTGGTGTGTATCTTCGACCCATGTTAGAACGTGTTAGAACCTGCGTTTCAGACATCATGTTAGAACAGCATATATATCATTCCCGGCCTCAGCTAATCTAAATGCGTTATTGTCTTAGATACGTCTTCAGTGTATAGTTCTTAGAGTTATTAGTGTAGTTACAGAGTTCTTAGAGTGTAACACTACGTATAGTTATAGAATATTAGAAGTATACGTGTAGTACAGATTTCTTCAGAGTTTACATTGCAGTATATTAGAGTTATCCTACTGGACACGTCAACACTCCATGACAAAATCAGACAATCGGATATGTTACCCTGTCGTCCAGAGAGTCCTGTGATCCGTACTTTAATAAAAATCGTATCTTGAGACGAACAATGCCAGAGGGAAAAAATCCAGACGTGTTTGTGTAAAACCAACACGATAGAATCTCAAGCTCGCACTCGCGTGCACGCGTGACAAAGTGAATTGCTATGCTTTACCCACTTCACGCGGCCTCTCCTAAGTGTTGAGGTGCCACAGGGCCGTCCGCCCGTCTCCTCGTGAGACGCAGATAAGATCGCCTCGTAACGAGAAGAAAAACAAGCCTGCCGCCATCACGGCTTTTCCAGCGACTATCACTCGGGACATGCACATTTAATCCAGCGCTGCGTACTAAGAGCAAAGCTGTCGGCTGCTTTGTTTCTAACGTATAGATTTGCTTTCAACAGGATGATGCGGCTGCTGTGTGTGTGTGTGGGTTGTGTGCGTGCGTGCGTGCGTGCGTGCGGTGTCGTGTGGTGTGTGGTTGTGGCCTGGCGTGCGTGCGTGCGTGTGTGTGCCTGCGTTGCGGTGCGGCTGCGTCGGCGTGCCGTGCGTGCGTGGTGTGTGTTGTGTGTGTGGTGTCGTGGGTGTGTGTGTGTGTGTGTGTGTGTGTGTGGTTGTGTGTGTATGTGTCCGTGGTTGGCCCGCTAGTTGTTATGTGACCTATCGATGCTGTTGCCCACACTGAGTAAAGAGACTCTGTCGCGTGTTCTTCTGCAGTATACTTTCAAGTTAATCAATGATGGTTACCGCGGGTGGCGCCACAGCACGCGCTGCGTGTGGAAGCACTCGTGTGTGTGTTAGCTAGCCAAGCCTGTGTGTCTGACTGGCTCGTCACAGCGCATTGCTTGCAATGGCCCTCACGAACCGGCTTACATTGTTACGCTCTCAAGGGATCATCTCGGCTCGCTTCACACACACCCACACACACACACACACACACACTAGCAACACCATGCACGCCACAACACTAGCACACGCCATGCACGCACGCACGATGCACACACGCACTTGCACGCACGCAACGACGCACCGCACGCAGCACATCACCACAGCGCACACACACTAGCACACGCATTCACGCCACGCACATGCGCACAGCACACACACACACAGACGCACACACACACCACCACATACACACACACAACACACTACTCAACCACTACACACACACACACACACACACACTAGCACACGCACGCACGCACATATACACACACACAACACAACACACACTACACACACACACTACCATACGCTGATGCACGCACTCACATGCACATGCACACACGAACACACGCATTACACGAACAGCACGCACACACGAACACACGATACACAAACACATGCACGCAAAACGCTAACGCGCGCGTGATGCTCTCACTTCACGTCACTTCACGTCACGTACTCGACTGACTGGCTGACTGACTGACTGGCTGACTAAAAACTCGAGTTGTCATCACTGCTTTCATCGATGGCCAGGAACAACTGGTTTACGAAACGCCGCGTTATGGTGGGCATATATAACATCCACCGCGTACTTTTGTTAAGTAAATAATATTAAGTACCGATGGGTGTTATATAGTGCAACTGGTTCAGTGGACCGCATGGTGCGGCTGCTGTTACAGCTGTAGTTGTGCGTCTGGGGTCGTGTGCGTGGTGATGGTTGGGTTAACGTGCCCTCCATCTACCTTTCTCTTTATTCTACCGCATCAAGGAATGCAGTAAGAAAAGATCATCGATAGGAAAATGGCCTTCCCGTCGCCACTTTTCTTTTTTGGCAGTGTCCCCTACTTTACTCTGTATGCATTGGGGTTTGCACTATTGACGTCATTTCCTACCTTAGTTTGGTGAAAACTTCCACGCACGGTCTGCCATCGATGGAAGATACAGCATTACGTTCGTCGCCACAACGTAGTTTATCCCGGGTTGAATTAACGTGAGGCTTGGTGTGCAGAATCTGTGCTCATGGAAACTTACCCCCTGTTGCTCACGCATGCCACGCACGCACATCAACACGCACAATCGAACGACAACAGCACACACTGAACACACGCACACCACGAACACACACACACACGAACACACGCTACACAAACCACACCTCGCAACCGCACGCGCGCGCGATCACTCACTCAGCGCACTCACGTACTCGACCCTGACTGACTGGCTGACTGACTGACTAAACACACCGCCCCCCGCCCCCCCCCCCCCCCCCCCCCCCCCGCCCCCCCCCCCCCCCGAAGTTGTCATCAAACTTGTTTCATCGATGCCAAGGAAGCACGTTTTACGAAACAGCCGCGTTATGGTGTGGCATATATAACATCACGTACTTATTGTTAAGTAAATTAATAATTAAGTACCGTGAGTGTTATATAAGTGCAATCTGTTCAGTGGACGATTGTGGCGCTGCGTTAACTTGTAGTAGTGCGAGTCGGTGGTGGTATGGTTGCGTGCAGAGCGCTCAGCCACTCGTGGGGAGCAAGCCCGTACCCGGAACGACACGCCCGCTGTCTTAACAGTTAAACGTGCCCTCATCTATAATTCATACCTTTTCTTTATCTGTCGCTATCAAGGAACAGTTAGAAAGATCTTATCGATAAGGAAAATGGCCCTTCCCTTCGCACTTTCTTTTTTGCGCTTGTCCTACCTTATCTCTGTATGCACGGGGTTTGTACTTTGACGGCATTTCTACGTTAGTTTGGTAGAACTTCCACGCAGGGTTGCCATGCGGGAGATACAGCATCTACGTCGTCGCCACAACGCAGTTTATCCCCGGGTGAATAACGTGTGCTGGTGTGCAGAATGCACGCACGCATGCACGCACGCACATGCACACGCACACACGCACACACGCACACACGAACACACGCATACACAAACACACGCACGCAAACGCACGCGCGCGCGATCTCTCACTCACTCACTCACTCACGTACTCGACTGACTGACTGGCTGACTGACTGACTAAACTCGAGTTGTCATCAACTTGTTTCATCGATGGCCAGGAACACGGTTTACGAAACAGCCGCGTTATGGTGGGCATATATAACATCCAGCGGTACTTATTGTTAAGTAAATTAATAATTAAGTACCGATGGGTGTTATATAGTGCAACTGGTTCAGTGGACGATGGTGGCGCTGCTGTTACAGCTGTAGTAGTGGTCTGAGGTCGGTGGTGGTGGATGGTTGGTGCAGAGCGCTCAGCCACTCGTGGGGAGCAAGCCCGTACCCGGAACGCGCCCGCTGTCTTAACAGTTAACGTGCCCTCCATCTACCTTCTCTTTATCTACCGCTATCAAGGAATCAGTAAGAAAAGATCATCGATAAGGAAAATGGCCCTTCCCTTCGCACTTTCTTTTTTGCGCGTGTCCTACCTTATCTCTGTATGCACGGGGTTTGCACTTTGACGGCATTTCTACGTTAGTTTGGTAGAACTTCCACGCAAGATTGCCATGCGGGAGATACAGCATCAACGTCTTCGCCACAACGCAGTTTATCCCCGGTTGAATAACGTGGGCTGGTGTGCAGAATGCACGCACGCATGCACGCACGCACATGCACACACAAACACACGTACACACGCACACAAGAACACACGCACACACGAACACACGCATACACAAACACACGCACGCAAACGCACGCGCGCGCGATCTCTCACTGACTCACTCACGTACTCGACTGACTGACTGGCTGACTGACTGAATAAACTCGAGTTTTCATCAACTTGTTTCATCGATGGCCAAGAACACGGTTTACGAAACAGCCGCGTCATGGTGGGCATATATAACATCCAGCGGTACTTATTGTTAAGTAAATTAATAATTAAGTACCGATGGGTGCTATATAGTGCAACTGGTTCAGTGGACGATGGTGGCGCTGCTGTTACAGCTGTAGTTGTGGTCTGGGGTCGGTGGTGGTAGATGGTTGGTGCAGAGCGCTCAGCCACTCGTGGGGAGCGAGCATATATATGCATAGTTATGGTGGGCATATATAACATCGAACACGTGTGAGAGATGTGTGCAGTCGTGTTAATGTTAGCGCAGGAACTAAGAAAAAGCGGGAAATGCTGAATTATATTTAAGACGGGTCTTAAATTAACGCAAACTATAAATGATGAGAGAAAGAGAGAGCGGGGAGGGGGAGAGCGAGAGCGCGCGCGCGCGAGAGAGAGAGAGAGAGAGAGAGAGAGAGAGAGAGAGGGCGAGCAAGAGAAAACGAGTGAAAAAAGAATAAAAACGGGAAGGAAAAAGAGACAATTAATAAAAAAAGAGAAAGAGATCTATATAGATACGGAATGAGAAGGGGAGGGATTGCGCGAGGGAATGAGCGAGTGCGAGCGCGCGAGAGAGAGGAAGAGTCAACGAGAAAAATAGAGATAATATGAAGGAAGAGCGAGGAGATGGTGTGAAAATAATGGGAAAAAGAGACAGAGAATCAACTATAGAACAACAAACCCGATAGATTTCGCGTTGCCTCGTATGAAAATATAGCATTGGTTAAAGATTAGGTTTAAATTCCAGTCTGTTTGCTGTACGGCCTGTGCGCGACTAAGGTAACAGCACGGATCTCTAGCGCGTGCGTATAGGTGAGTAGACGTATTTTAAATTCAAGCGCACAGACCCGAGAAATTTCGAACCTTAATTTTGCAATCAGTCTGCGGCTGAATAAACACCGTCTTGACATTCATAAGCCGTGCACACAGCTTATATAATGTGATTTATGCATGTGTGTTTATACCGGTCACAGCTGAATATTCACGTACGTTCTAATGAAAGGCTTCGTTTTCTCTAGCGTCTGCATGCAGGGAGTGGGTTGAACGAGACTTCAGTGTGCACGCGTAGGCGTCTGCGCTGATCAGTGCTTGATCGATGATCGATTAATACTTTAATGAGTCAGTGCCTGATCGATGATCGATCAATGTTTTAATGAGTCAGTGCCTGATCGATGATCGATCAATGCTTTAATGAGTCAGTGCCTGCTCGATGATCGATCAATGCTTTAATGAGTCAGTGCCTGATCGATGATCGATCAATGCTTTATTGGGTGCGTGTGGGATTACTGCGCGGCTGGTAATCACGATATTCATGGTACAATGGCTTTATATACGAGAACATAGTGTGTTTAATAGAGGTGCCAGTAGATATACCACTGTGTTCATTGCGATACAAACTCAGCTTATAACTCATCGACGTTTCCAGTTTCATTAATCCGATTTAAATTATTATAGCGTTAAATATTAAATATTAAAGCGTTAGATAATAGAAATCGTATAGGTAACAGTCGCCCGTATAGTCGGTTGATTTCGAACGCGATTTGGCATGTTCTGATATTATGTTCATATTTTGACGGTCGCCTCTTGCTGCCGATGCGAAATGCGTGTACTAACTTAGCTTCTAACATCTCTCTCTCTCTCT
>NW_014577286.1:410838-412565 GCF_000485595.1 Priapulus caudatus | reverse complement strand
TCTCTCTCTCACACTATCTCTCCCTCTCTCTCTCTCTCTCTCTCTCTCTCTCTCTCTCTTTCTCTCACCCTCACACTTCCCCCATCTCTCTCTCACGCTAACTCATTCTCTTGCAATACGCGCATAGATACCTCGTAACTGCAATACCGACTCAACCTATTTCATCAACGTTTCCACCTTCACAAAGTCGCTTTTAATATATTTTTAATAATGCATTAGATTCGCGACTGTTAGTAACTATTATAGCAACGCTAAGAAATCGTGAAGAACGTGTAAGTAGCGGCGGTTCCGCTTAGCAGGTCTCGGCTGCGATTTACCACATTCTTTAGCGACCACCTCCGAAGTTTGTGTATTTACTTACTCATCAAGAGATAGCATGTATGCGTAAAGTCTGCGCCGATCAGGACACACGCTGATTTTTTTTTTGGCAAATGTCTAGCGCATGCGCACACGCTGAAGCGTACAGTGCGACGCCGTATACCTGGCGAGCGGCCCAGCCGACACACAGCGAGGAGATGGCATATGTCGTCTCTCTATGGGTGGCCTTACACAGCCTGTGTGCAGATGCAGGCGTTCCGTACGTGTCCGCGCGTATCCACAGATCGGCTGCTATGCTATCGAGGGCTCATATCTCAAGAGCTGTAATAGATTCATGCTTGCGCGCAAAAGGGATCTGACGTCATATAAATAATACGCGGATGCTCGCGGGGCGTCGATAGTCGCAAAATCTGCAGAACAAATACACAATCACATTCTCCAGCGGGCCTGTAACGCGTGAAAGATACACGTGTTCCAGACCGCGGCGGAAGCCATATATACGACGATGGGCTTATTTATGGAGTTAAGGAATTTCGCGCTTATATCCGCTTATTTTTTCTATTTTTTAATTCGGGCATTTCGAATTATCTTCGAATTTTTATTCCCGAAACACGATTATTGTGTAGTATAGATCTAAAAACGATGTCTACATTGAAAGATTGCGTGTGACACAGCTGAGAGCTTTGCGGGTCCATGGCATTCAGCTCGAGCGACAACAGTCCTGCAACGACGTGTCTTCTGGGATTACCTTCCGCTAATCAAAATATTCCTCTCTTTCCGTGACGGATCAGCGTGCTGTATCGGAGTCCGTGTCAGAGTCAGACATCAGTGTAAGATTCAGTGTCATAGTTAGACATCACTGTAAGAGTCAGTGTCAGAGTCAGACATCAGTGTAAGATTCAGTGTCATAGTTAGACATCACTGTAAGAGTCAGTGTCAGAGTCAGACATCACAGTAAGAGTCAGTGTCAGAGTCAGACATCAGTGTAAGATTCAGTGTCATAGTTAGACATCACTGTAAGAGTCAGTGTCAGAGTCAGACATCACAGTAAGAGTCAGTGTCAGAGTCCGACATCAGTGTAAGAGTCAGTGTCAGAGTCAGACATCACTGTAAGAGTCAATGTCAGAGTCAGACATCACTGTAAGAGTCAATGTCAGAGTCAGACATCAGTGTAAGTGTCAGTGTTAGAGTCAGACATCAGTGTAAGAGTCAATGTCAGAGTCAGACATCAGTGTAAGAGTCAGACATCACTGTACACTGATGTCTGACTCTGACATTGACTCTTACAGTGATGTCTGACTCTGACATTGACTCTTCACTGACTCTTACACTGATGTCTGACTCTAACACTGACACTTTGACATTGACTCTTACACTGATGTCTGACTCTAGGAGTCAGACATCACTGT
>NW_014577286.1:400190-410813 GCF_000485595.1 Priapulus caudatus | reverse complement strand
GGCTTTTGTTTTTTTGAGGGGATTTTATTTTGGGGAAAGAAAACCCACCCCCCCCGGGTGGCTCCGGGCCCCCCGGATTTGTTTTTTTTTTTCCGGGGGGAAACTTTAGTTACAAGAAACCCCCCCAACAAAAACATTTTTTTTTTTTGAAAAGAGACCCGGGTTTTTAGGAGTACCGACGAAAGGCAATAAAGAGCTTATATATATCCATTAAGTATCTAAAGTTGTCTCTATGCATCGGGCCCCGTTATTGTCTCAAGTTTGGGGCGGGAATTAGTTTTGTTTCTTTTCTTTTGTCCCGCACATTCGCTTGCTAAACGAGCTTGTTAATTAGAGAAAACAAGCCCCCGGGCCCCAAAAAAAGAAATTACGAGTCATTTTTGGTTTGCACTGAAGGGGATTGTCCGGGGTTCGTTTTTTTGGTGCTTGTATTTTCAGGGGTAGTTTAACCAAGGTGATTAGCTTTTGCTTTTTTTTACCCCGAGGGTAGTTTTCTTGTGGTACAGCGGATTTTTGTTTTTTCAAGGCTTTTTTTTGTCAAGGGGTGATTTACGTGATTTTGGGCGTCGAGAAGAATAGAGATGACAGACATAACGAGTGTTACCCCAAGCGAGGGGGAGGGGAGGGAACTTTTAAACCCTTTTACGATTAATGGGACTTTTTGTGCCCCCCCCTAGGAAAAAAAACCCCCCCACCATCTTTTTAGGGGCGGGGCGGGGGACCTGATTTCAGCCCCCCCCCCCCGCTTTCCCATAAATTTTTCACCCCCCCCCCCCCCTTTAGAAAAAGAGAAAGAAAAAAGAGCGCCCATGGGATGGAAGGAGCTTTTCCCCCCCCCCGCCACTTTTCTTAAGAAGAAAAATTTCCCCAACCCCCCAAAACCCTTTTTGAAGTAAGGGCTTTTCTTTTTGCCCATTTTTTTTTTTTTCATAGAAGAGGGTTTCTTGATTGGGCGGCCCCCGTATTAACCGGGGGAGGGACCGCGAAAAAGGGCCCCAAGAGAAGTGCGCCTTTTTTTTTTGTTCCCCAAATGGTTTTTTTAAAGTTCTTTTTGTTTTTGTTTGGGTTTAAATCCCCGGGGGGGAAGGTTTTTTATTAGGGTCCGACTCCAGACGAGTTTTTTTTTTGGGTTTGTCCGGTGGATAATATGTTTTATAAAGAAGAAGAAACAGACCATGTGATTTGTAGGGGCCCCTGGCAGTGTTGCGCCCCAAAAAATGAAACCCTGTATTTTGACTTCGCCTGATTATTTTTTTTTGATTTTCGACCAGAACCGTTTGGGATTTTGATTGGCCCCTTTCTTCCAAGTTTTTTTGATGATTGGGCGCCTGCAGTTGAGTTAGAAAAAGCCAGAAAAAAAAGGACCCTTTAACGTTTTTTTCTTTATTTTTCATTTTTTTTTTTTGTAACAAGATTTTGTAAAAACCGTTTGTTTTTAATTTTGATAGCAGTTTTTGGGGGAGAACAAGCCCCAGGAGAAACGGCAGACCGACGAGGAGAATTTGGAGAGGCTTTTGCTTTCCGCGCCAGAGATGTTTGTTTTGTATGAGAAAAGAGCACTTGATACTTTCCATTATCTTTTAGATTTGAGAGAAGTAAGCTTTGTGTAAATTACAAGAACACAAAAGGATGTAGATTTTAAGTACATTAAATTGACAATCATTGAGAGAGGGAGCGAGGGAGAGAGATGAGAGGGAGAGAAAGAGTAGAGATGTATGGAGCATGCTCGGCACATGTAACAAGGCAGGCTACGTGTCATTTACGTGCGCTGTTCAGCAGCGCTGGTTGCGATTGAACGCGAAGAAGAACAAATAACCCGCATGTCTCGTACGACAGTTAGTCAAGATGCTACGGTGTGCATGATGTGTATGCGTGTGTGTGTGATGTGTGTGTGTGTGTGTGGTGGTGTGTTGTGCGTTGTGTGATGTGTGTGTGTGTGTGTGCGCCGTGCGTGCATGTTTCTGTTCGCAGCGCGCTGTGTGCGCGCTGGTTGTGTGTTGGTGTGTTGTGCTGTTGTGTGTGGTGTGTGTGCTGATGGTGTTTTCGTGTGTGTCGTTTGTGTGCGTGTGTTGTTGTGTGTAGTGTGATGTGTGTGTTAATTTGTGTTGTGGTGCGTGTGTGTGTGTGTGTTGTTACAATGTGTGTGGTGTGATGTGTGTTGTGTGTGTGTTGTGTGTTGTGCGTAATCTCGTCTGAGAATGGCTCCGAGACTGGAGGACCGATACTTACTATTTCGCTCCATGAATTCGTCCCATTTATTGGAGCCGGAGCCGACGCCGGGGTCACGAAACGGTTACCAAGCCCGTATTAGTCTAATTGCACACGTGCTGGCTACCCGAGTGCGAGCCGAAAGAGTTACTCCACGGAACAGGCTGCCCTCCAGTCGTTATCCCGCCTTCTTCTCAGGCAAAGCAGATACCGCCTCTACGGCAGCTTTACTACGTGTAACAGGCCCGACACCCTGGGGACCCGCACGCTCTGCATGGAAGCCCATTAATTTCTATTAGCACGATGAACTCAAGTGTTGTTTTTCATCTGCGCACTCGCTTAGCTCATTTGCGGCTAATGAATATCGCACGCTGAATGTGCGGTCGTAAGCACGACACAATGCGGAGTAATTGGTTTAGTTTTCGTACACCTTTTGCATAATTAACTCGTGGAAGCGTTCTTGAAATGACCGCTTGGTTTGCCTCCAGGAGCGTGGCTCTACTTCCGTCGCTACAGATGCTTAAAGAACACCGCGTGCACGTACACGCACGCAAGGTACGCAACCACGCACTCTCGCGCAGCACGCGACGCATGAAATCGCGCCCCGCCGCACAGCACTGCATACACGCACGCACCACGCACGTTACGCACGTACGCACGCCACATCACAACACACCACACACATCACACACACACAACACACACACACACACACAAAACACACACATCACACACCACACACGCACGCGAACACGCACACGCACGCGCACGCGCTCACGCGCGTACGGCGCACGCATGCACGCCACGCGACGTCTACGCACACCACACTACACACGACACACATGCCACGCACGCACGCACGTACGCACGCCCTTCTTACATGCTGCCACACAAGCTACGTATAATGAACACATTCATCATGCACCTGCTACTTGCTATCTCGCCACCGAACGCCCACCCCGCACGCACACTGCACGCATTAACGCATGCCCGCAACTTATTCTAGCACGCAAGTATCTACGCACGCACTCGTGCATCGTACGCGCACGCGACACGCACGCATGCCGCACACTTTATTCTGCACGCAAGTACGTACGCACGCACTCGTGCAGTACTGCGCCACGCGCACGCACGGCATTGCCGCACACTTATTCTGCCACGCAAAGCACTTGCCCGCACGTCAACTCGTGCACGTACGCGTACGCGCACAGCACGCATTGCCCGCCAGGCACTTATTCTGCATCGCATAGCACTGCCGCACGCACATCGTGCCACGTACGCGCACGCGCCAACGACGCATTGCCCGAGCAACATTATTCTGGGCCACGCAAGGCTTACGATAAGAACGCACTCGCTTTCCACGCATATTTCAAGCATATGCACGCACTTACACGCCACGAAATGCCACAGGACAAATCCTTCTGCCACCCGCGAAAAAGTTACCACCAAGCAAGCTTCTTTAGCCCCACGGCTTATTAAGCCATGCAGTCGTAATGATGATGTCTCATTATATACATAGTTTTCATTATCATTTATGGATGTTTTTGTTTGTCTGTGTAAACTCTTCGATGTCGTTGTACTTTGCCGTCGGCCATGCATAATGTGAAGGCCGGGATGAGGAAATCAGCTTCTGTGGGCGGGTGGTTATAGCAATACGTATCTCTACTCTATTACTCTACTACTACTACATACTACTACTACTAACTACTAACTACTACTACTACTACTACTACTACTTACTACTTACTACTACTACTACTACTACCTACATTACCTATACTACTACTACTTACTTAACTACTACTATCTACTACTACTACTACTTACTACTCACTACTTACTACTACTACTACTACTACTACTACTACTAACTACTACTTACTCAACTACTACTACTGACTGCTGCCCTACTACTACTACTAACTACTACTACTACTACTTACTACTACTACTACTGCCTGCTGCTGGCTGCTTGCCCCCCAGTCAGGAAGCCTGGCCTCACATCTCAGCTCTTGTCTGCTCTCGTCCAAGATGCCCAAGAAGGGCACGCAAAAACTCCCGCGCATGCAAGCGATGTCTACATGTAAACAATCTCTCGCAGGCAGCTCCCCGATTTTGCTCATCTTCAGTGTTAGTATCTTTGTGATGTCCCGTCCATATCAAGCTTAATATGTCTAAGACGTCCCCTTCGCATCAGCATTAGTATCTCTGTAACATCCCCTTCTTCCTCAACATTAATATGTCTAAGATGTCCCTTCTATATTAGCATTAGTATCTCTGTAACATCTCCTTTTTCCTCAACATTAATATGTCTAAAATTCCTCCTCTACATCAGCATTAATATATCTAAGATGCCCCCTTCGTTTCAGCATTAGTGTGCCAGAGACGACCCCCTTAATCGGCATTAGTATCTTTAAGACGTCCACTCGGTCAGCGTTAATGTATTGCAAGGCCTACTGTTGACAGTTGGGTCAGTGTGTGAATGCCTAATTCTCGGTCTTGTCGGCCTTAATCACCTCCGCCTTGATCACATGCCGAGCAGCCGACTGACTGTCCGCCTGTTTACTGAAAATGCTACAATAATATGTTTGGGTAAACTTGGTTGTTAATGGCAGGGGTTTCTCTCCCAGCATGTGCTACCTTATTGCCACCAGCATATATAACTATCGCTAGCTGACTCCCGACTAGGCAGTTTTTCGCGATATCATATAGAAGAGTGATTATAAGCGTAGAGTGAGTGATGTGGGAACATATTTGCTTCCTATAATTTATTCCTCTGGCAGCAGCTGCTGGAATAAATATAGACAATCTTGCTTCCGCCGTAGATACATACTTCACAGGCATACCACGGCTTTGCGCTGAGTGCGCTTAGATATCAACCTGGTAATGGATGGCTTGGTATATTATACAGGGGGCGGGGAAATTTCGTGGTGCGAACTGAACTTCCAGTGTAGTAATTCAGCAAGCGTGTATATAGTAAACCTGACGTTCTGCTGCCGCGAACTGCATCGCTTCTCGAATTTCATCTTTCATGCGGAGACAGGAGAGTGCCAGCATTGAGATGGTCACGCAGTTCTTCGCTATCGCACATCATCCGCGTTTCGAAGCAGACGGCAATTCGGATCATAGAGATGATGTGATGATGGCTTCCTGCAGCCGTGTACATATTGTGATATTTGTCAGAGTCAGACATCAGTGTAAGAGTCAGTGTCAGAGTCTGACATCAGTGTAAGTGTCAGTGTTAGAGTCAGACCTGTTTCATCTGCAGCATGTTGGTACATTCTTTAGAGGATTAAACAGGTCATGTCTTTGTGTTGTAATGTAGGATACGGCTCTACCGTTGCTCCTATATCAACCCGACTGTCGCAATATTATATGAGGTATATATATGAGGTACAGCTGAGGCATTATATGAGGTATGAGGCATTATATGAGGTACAGCTGAGGATGTGTGAGCCGTTTTTACCGTCGTGTAACTTTGCGGCAACGCGTAGTAGCAGGAGTTCATAATAACAATTTTCGTCATTAAATTTGATCAAAGTTTGACAAACAAATTTTGACCCTCCAAAAAATGTCAACTTTTGTCCGATTTTGTTATTAAATTTTGTCATTTTGTAATGTGTAATTTAATTTTGTAATGTGTAATGTAATTTTGTAATTTCGTCATTATTAACGGCTGGTATTAGTATACTGGTATTATATAGTTATAGGTAGGCATCCCGCTGCTGATACAGGGAACAGTAGTGCATTTCAGACTGCTGACGTCTATGGCCCTTGGAAGATTTGGGAGGGGTGATGTGCGGACGACCTCCTATACCCATGATCTCATGACTCGCTATAATACCTTCGTTATATGTTAACCGTTGGTTTTCTGTTACGTTTATGTTCTGTTGTTATCGAGAGGGTTGCTTTCTCAAACTAATCACGTTAGTCGATAGATAGTTCTTTAGGTTTTTGCAACGTTTTTTTCGGCAGTGTTGTGTCAACAGCGCGCCCTTATCGTTGCCCTTAGTCATGTAAAGCTCCATTCTTAATCATCTATAGAACGTTACTTCTTATCGTATTCCACGCTAAGCGATGTATGTAATTATTCAACGCGTATGTAAATATGTACATATCTGTGTTCGTATATTATGTATACATATAAATGATTCTCGTTGTATTTGTACGCTATTCGCTTGCGATATATTTTTAAGCCTAGCTAGCTGCATATACACGCATGATTCTCGCTGTATACATGTATATGTTTATGGCGTGAATGCGCTAACACCCGCACAAATGCAGATGAGCGATAAATGGCAATGATGCGCCTGTGTAAGAGAGAGTGACGAGGGGAGGGGTGTGTGTTGAAGACGCTGACGATGTTCGCACCCTAACCCTAACCCTAACCCTAATGAATTAAGTTGAAATATGTCAGCGAATATGGTTTGCGCCTTCTGCGAGTAACCGCAGCGGCGGACACGCGTATGGGGAGAGAAACAAAGACAGTTACACGCACGAGGAGATTAACGTGGGCACACACACACACACAAACAGGTTAGAGTAGCGTGTGAAAACACAGACAGAAGGAAGATCAACGTGGTTAGACATACGCAGGAACAGAGTAACGTGGGTAGATACATATAAGAATAGAGTAACGTGGGTGGACACACGCAAGGCAAGTAGCTTGGACAGATATAAACAGGAGTGGGGGGGGGGCAACGTTGGCTAAGATAGGCTAAGCATCGTCCGTACGTACGTAAACATTCGCTAGATAGGATTTTTCCTTTGCAGTAGGACTTGTTTACTGCGGACAGCAGTTTATTATTGGCAAGAATATATTTTACGTTAATTTCATTATTACTGATTTATTGGAGCTGTCAGTGGGGCACTTTCCATTGGGAAAGGGTGATTGTGGTCTGATACTTGTAAGGTGGGTCAAGGGTATTTCTGTCTCGTCAGCAGAAGATGTAGTCGGCTCGACTGCCATCCTAAGTCATCCGTATCGCTCGCTAATAACTCTGGAAGCCGCTCTGAATTTCATTAACCCACATTCGTTAAATATACATACATGCATGCGCGCGAGGAAAGTCAAGCGCGCGAAGCTTAAGCCTGCTCGAGATTTTAGACCAAAGTCTATTCTATGCGGGCGATGCTGTTGCGTGCGTGCATACTGATCAGCTATAGCACGGATGGAGAAAATCTCTCAGTATCGATAAGAGAAAAGATCAAACTTTGTGCGATTGCTCCTATATACGTCGAATAAAACTATCGTTGCACTATGTCCGTCCACAGAAACGATGATGGCTTTGGCTAAGGCCGCTCCTGTAAGTGAAGCACCTTTGTGGCAGCTTAATTAACGCTAATGAGCATGTGCGGGCTTCTGAAAGGAATCATTGAAATCAGGCGAATTCGAACTGACTTTACAAGGCACTGATAATGTTTCTTGCTCACAGCGATTCTGCCCTTTAGTCTTTGGCGATGAGCCAACAAGGGGGAACGCAACATGTATGCATGATTGACATGATTACAGATTACCCGTATTGACGCGCGCAGATTTCTGATCAGGTTACTACACCAGATGCCTCTGTTTCTGCTACTGTTGCCCCAGTTGCTGCTACTGCTACTGCTACTGCTACTGCTACTGCTACTGCTACTGCTACTGCTACTGCTACTGCTACCGTTGCTTCATGATCAGTTGCTGCTACTGCTACTGCTACTGCTACTGCTACTGCTACTGCTACCGTTGCTTCATGATCAGTTATTGCTACTGCTACTGCTACTGCTACTGCTACTGCTACTGCTACTGCTACTGCTACCGTTGCTTCATGATCAGTTGTTGCTACTGCTACTGATACTGCTACCGTTGCTTCATGATCAGTTGTGTTACGCGTACGCTATATTTATATAAATATCACAATATGTAACGTATATATATATAATATATATTACTATCACCAATTATGCTGGCTACAACTTTCGCCTCGGGCCTGGCCGCGCCAGGCAGATCGCGCACGTTATGGCTCTTGATCGGCGAGATTGTTGCGCGTCCTGCTTTCGAACTCAGGCTGAACGGGCGTGACGAGCGCCGCGGGTGTGATGTCCGCGATAGCGCGCGAAGAACGAGGTGACTTCTCCAATGCTGGCGACATCTCTCTGTCTTGCCCGCGCGCCGGGCTGGGCGTCCAATCCAGAATGTACGAAATTTCCGGTAAGCCCGAATGCACGTTCGACCCCATGACTGTAACTGTTTCCCTTGGCTTCAACCATTTTCTCTGTAATCCATAGCTTTTCAACTCGATACAGCATTAATCTGACATATGAGTGCATATGAACATACCTGGTGTGTTTGAAAGTATATACATAGCGGGGAGTGTCCGATTGGAGAGAAGTGATGAAGACATAGAACCATCACAGTAATTTTTTAAATTAAAATAACACTTCCAGATACAGGTAACTAATCATATTTAATTCTAAAATCCCAACGATTAAAAATTGTAATTTCATGTGTGACGTATTGACATCATGTTTCAACCAACACAAGAATAGCAGTGGCATTAGATTAAGATACGCCCAACACAGCAATTTGTCCTATTTACACCTGTCATAAAGGTCTTTTTAGAAGGTAGAAAGAAGGAAGAAAACGAGGTTATGCAGAATGAAGCATGCACACCTAGATTGTAGCACGAAAAGCACAATTACAGAAGCGGCTAAGCAAGTTGGCAGACGTGTACAATTAACACCACTCCCACTAAGCTGTTCCAGGCATTGACGCCAAACGTAAATATGGAGCAGCTCAGTCATAAGCACTGTGTTGGAAACCGTCCAGCCACAGAATCTCCAACGATTGCCAGCTAAAGTCTTCATGATTTTCTGCACCGAAGCCTGAAAGGCGCTGAGCATACACACATTAGTATACGCGAAACAACGGAGCAATTGTGGCACTGCTTCTGCCAAGACATATCTCTATTTGTCAAACCCTGACTCCAGAATTACAACCAAGACTTAGATTATAGGTTCTACAGCATTGCACTCTATGTGGACTGGGTCAAGAATAGTACAGAGAGGCTATATTTGGTTTTATACCTCCATTTAGAGACTGAGAAACACATCGCCCCTAAATCCAACCATGCGAACGGATGTCATGCCGCCTTAACCTATAGAAGGCACTTGGGGAAATATGGCTAAGGGCTGGAATAGCTAGCTTCGAACTTACCTCCGTTGGTGACACATCGGAGGGACAGGTAAGCTTTATTGTCGATGGTAACTGTTACTGTAAACTTCGGCGGAAACAAACCCACCACCCCATCCCGACCGTGTCGTCATTTGTGCATATTGTCGGCATGCGCTGCCTTGCTGGTGTGTGCGTTGCATGTATTGGCATATGCTGCCTACATGCATTTGTGTGTGAATCGTATGTGCCAGTGTATGCCATAACCGTGATGCCTTGCAGGCTGTGCATTGCGATGTGTGCGTGTCTGACACGTGTGTACGCATACATTGCAGTTGCGTTGATGCTCGTGCAGCCTGTGGATCGCGTCATGTCGCGTGTGCATGGAGTTTGCAGCAGCGATGTTACGTACTGCTGCTCGTTTCCGATGCTCAGCGATCAGTTGACGTCAGCAATATTGATCCTCGTCGATGCTATTTACTTATTCCGCCCAAGGTACATGGTGAGATCACAGCACCATTTTGTGACACCTGAAAGGAATTGCCGACCCTTGATCTTGGAACTCTGGGTCGTTGAATAGGACGTGAGCTGTTGCTAAACCTCATGCTGCCAAACAATCTCGCTGCCATCACGTAAGCCATCTACCCGGCTGGACCTCCCTCTCGTGCATTTAGCCCAGCTCTGCGGCAACCAATACATGACATGGTCACATGCACACCTGTCTGAAGCCGCCTATCTGGTGCTAAGTATAACCATTACGTCACGCACTCGTGTAAGACAGAGACCATTTGACAATTCTTCGATCTTTAGTAGGAATTACTAAACAGACGAACAAACAACAACTAAATTAAATACCTGAACTAAAGAAACACCGTGCCGCCTATTATCCAACACATCCACTCGGCGTGCTATAAAAATATCACAGCCGACTGTTTTTAAGTAAAGGTCATTGCAAATGTCATGACATTTTTCTTAAAGTGGATACTCGCCGTCAAGTCCATTTTGCTCACAAAAATATAATCAGTTCTTTTTACTTTTTTGGGTGAACATTGCTGCAGGCTATATTACTATTTTACTATATTGTTCGAGACTGAACTATACGACTCTGTGACTCATACATAGGCCATAGCCCAAGCAATTAATTCCAGGAACACGAATATTCAAATTCCAGTTTTTTTTGGATTTTAACTAGTTGAGAACAATCTTAGTCAGTTCACAAATTTGACGATTAACCGTTTTAGTCCCATGTTAGCTTCTCTGCTTTT
>NW_014577286.1:394823-395762 GCF_000485595.1 Priapulus caudatus | reverse complement strand
GTAGAAGAAGAAGGAGGCTGAGCGAGGGACAGGGGAGGCAAGGGGAGGACGCGAGGACCTAAAGTAGGTGTTTTGTACCCTACATGCTAGGGTGGTCTCCTAATTATAAACACATGTCAACTGATAAAAGTTTATTAGAGAAATCTATACTGAGATACACCCTAACAATTTTACATGCATATTCATCACAAAATATAACTCCTCTGGTGAGATATTGCGCATGCGCTAACACACTAACGTAGCCAGATTGTGTACTGGCTGGTATACACAGCGGGGACCTTACATGCAAGGTCTTCCTCCTATTTCTTAAATGATGTCTACTGATAAAATGTTATTATATAAAACTATACTAGGATAACTCCTCTTCATTTGAAATGCATAAACTTTGCAAAATACGATTTCTCTCGAGAGATATTGCGCATGCGCGCGCACCGTGTTAGGCGTGCAGTGCCGTCTGAGGCAAACTTCATAATATAGCTTGCTGAGGGGGAGAGGGAATGGGAGACTGAGGAAATGCGGCAGGGAAGATAGCTGGGGGCGGTAGAAGAAGAAGGAGGCTGAGCGAGGGACAGTGGAGGCAAGAGGAAGGTCGCGAGGGCATAAAGTAGGTGTTTTGTACCCTACATGCTAGGGCACTCTCCTAATTATAAACACAGGTCTACGGATAAAAGTTGATTAGGGAAATCTATGCTGAGATACCCCCTAACCATTTTAAATGCATATTCATCACAAAATGCAACTCCTCTGGTGAGATATTGCGCATGCGCTAACACACTAACGTAGCCAGATTCTGTACCTGCTGGTATACGCAGCGGGGACCTTACATGCAAGGTCTTCCTCCTATTTCTTAATTGATGTCTACTGATGGAATGTCTCTGATGGGAACTCTTTCTCTTTCTCTTTCTCTCTCTCTCTCTCTCTCTCTCTCTCTCTCTCTCT
>NW_014577286.1:393662-394813 GCF_000485595.1 Priapulus caudatus | reverse complement strand
TTCGTTAAATATACAATACATGCATCGCTGCGCGAGCGAAGGCAAGCGCTGCCGAAGCTTTAGCCTGGCTCGAGATTTTTAGACCAAAGTCTATTATTTATGCGCGCGCGATGCTGCTGCGTGCGCTGCATACTGCATCAGCTATTTAGCACGGCATGCGAAGAAAATCGTTCTCAGTATCGATAAAGAAAAGATCAAACTTTGCTGCGATTGCTCCTTATATACGGTCGAATAAAACTATCGCCTCTGCACGTATGTCCGCTCCACAGAAACGACGATGGCCTTTGGCCAAGGCCGCCTCTCTGTAAGTGAAGCACCTTTTCGGCAGCTTAATTAACGCCCTAATGCAGCATGTGCCAGGCTCTGAAAGGAATCATTGGGAAATCAGGCTGCGAATTCGAACTGACTTGTACAAGGCGACTTGTATAATGTTTCTTGCCTCACCAGCGACATTTCTGCCCATTTAGGTCTTTTCGGCCGATGAGCCGAACAAGGGGGAAACGCAACATGTATGCTTGCAATTGACATGATCTACAGAATTACCCGTATTGACGCGCCGCCAGATTTCGGATCAGGCCTTACTACACCAGATGCCTCTGTTTACTGCCTACGGATTTGCCCAGTTGCCCTGATATACTGCATAGCTGATACTGCCTACCGCTTGCTTCATGAATCAGTTGCTCGCTACTGCTATTGATACTGCTACCGTTGCTTCATGATCAGTTGTTGCTACTGCTACTGCTACTGTTGGTGCTCCAACTCCGACTGATACCACTGCGTTTGCTGCTGTTGCTGCTGTTGCTACTGCCGCTGCCGCTGCATATGCTACTAGTGCTAACTCAAGCTACTGTTACTACTACTGTCCTTGCTCCTGCTGCTATTGTCACTGCGACTATTGCTATACTGTTACCCTTGCTACTGCTACGGGTTTTGCTAACACTGATGCCACTGTTGTTGCAGTTATTGCGGTAGCCGCTGTTTTCACTGCTTGTTTCAGCTGTTAACTCTAGATTTGCCGCTTGCATTTGAACCAGAGCGGATTAAGTACTAGCATTTGCAATTCTTCCGATAATTTCTCTCTCGGATATGTTTTTTTACAATTAGCTTCTGTTCGATGCAGGACGCGCGCGCGCGCGCGCGCGCGCGCGCGT
>NW_014577286.1:381715-393652 GCF_000485595.1 Priapulus caudatus | reverse complement strand
AGAGAGAGAGAGAGAGAGAGAGGAGAGAGAGAGAGAGTAGAGAGAAGAGAGTAGAGAGAGAGAGAGAGAGACGGGAAGTTAGCGGAAAACAGCATTGCTTAAGGGGACTACTCTACGACTCGCTCTACGAGCATGCACACTCGCTCTACGAAGCATGCACACTCGCTCTACGAGCATGCACACTCGCTCTACGAGCATGCACACTCGCTCTACGAGCATGCACACTCGCTCTACGAGCATGCACACTCGCTCTACGAGCATGCACACTCGCTCTACATGCATCGAGCTCCCATCGGTATTTAGCTGGCTGAAGCTTGTAGACCTCGCGCGTGAATTTAGCCACCGTGAGCTGATGTGGTAGCCTGAGTCGGCAGGGCGTCTGGCGGGGCAGCGCCTGCAGCAGCAGCACCGCCGCGCACCCTGCAGCCAGCGACAGATAACGAAGCGACGGTGTTCGCACGCGCCTCTGCCGCTGATGGGGAACGCGAATCAGCATAGAGCGGCAGCGAATCAGAACAGTGATGTTAATGCAGAAATACTGCGGATAGGAAGGGGAGGATGAGGAGGAGGATGAGGAGAAGGAGGAGGATGAGGAGGAGGAGGAGGAGGAGGAGGAGGAGGAGGAGGAGGGGTAGGAGGAAGAAGAGGAAGAGGATATATATATATATAATGATGTCCGATGTTGTCGTGGCAACAGCGACACGAGAAAGCGACAGTCGACAGCGAGAGTACAAAGAGTTAGCGAGAACATGGCGAGATAGCATCATTAGGGCAACGCACGGGCGAGCAGCAGCAGCAACAGCAGAGACAGTAAAGTTAATCTCACGCTGTCACCTATAATGTGTCACGTATAATGTGTCACCTGCAAACGTATCAAAAACTCGTCGCTAGACAATGACGTAGGTGTGAATTACAGCCAGGTGATTGATTATAGGATCATCTAACCTTTCTACAGAAGCGAAGCGATGGCAGTGCGAACCATTGATTGTGTGACACAGAAATGTGTGCGTCAGATGTAATATCGGCAGCATCATTGTAATCGCAGAATCTTTATTGTTTATTGGATTGGGTAAATTTACTAGCGTCGTTTGGGTTAGTGTAGTGTTAGCTTTATTGTTAAAGTCAATATTACTAATAATAAGGTGGGCATGAGCGTGAGTGTGCGCGTAAGTGCGAATGCAATATGCAATGTTTTGGTCAATATTAGTGTTGTGTTTGTATTTTGCTGTTATGAGAGTTTATGTGTCGTTGTTACCATCTTATAGCGCGCACAACTGCGTTTATGAGTCATCATTTTTATCTGCTGTTTTTCCAGTGCTGGCGACTCTGATGAACCGTCTCTTGTACCACTGCTAAAGGGCGGTTTCAACGGGGTAAGTAGAGTGTTACAATCAAGTACTGACGACGATGTCATGTTGAGATTTGTGTAGTGCGTTCTTGCATATCGCGGGCGAAGAACTGCATACGCCAGAATCAAGGGCTCTGTCCGTTGACATGTGGATGAAAAAATGGCTGGTTGGCGAAATTTTTTTGTCGACGGAGAGATTAGGAGAGATTAGGATTTTAGAATCCGTCAAATTACGTATGAAGATCCATAAGACGAAAGGTCAGGGACAGCTGAAAAATATCTCTTTCCTTATTTCATGATGTACGGCTAGTAATGTGAACACAGACTTTAAGTTGTATAACACGCAATGCACGATAGATGCGTTCATTACTCTACCACCCGCTCTAAAACACGACCGCTATCAACTTTGCTGCTTGCTGTTGATGTGGTTGCCGACGCCGTCGTCATCATCATCATCGTCGTCGTTGTTTTTGAAGTCAGCAAAAATGCGAAGGTCTCAGACACGGAAACGTGGGAGGAATTCAACACGGGCACACGTGAACTTGATTTGGGACCTGAACTCACATGTATCCGCAAACCTCCGTGAATGAGCATGTACGAAGCAGCCAGCACATACGAAACAAATAAAAGTTCAAAGGAAACAGGCAGCCAGCAGATCTCGTTAGCAAATCTTTCTCTACGCACGCAGGGTCCTCATGAACATTCTACACCCACGCGTACATATATAGTCGCGTGTTTACGCACAGTGTTGCAGATGAGCGAGCTAGAAATATCCGTGCCCGACATCAGTGCGTTAATACTGTTACTTGTTACTCGCCGCTGGATAATTGCAATCCTGAGTGCGTCCGTGTGTATTTTGCTTGATGCTATTGGACTTCTTGTGGCGTGTAGTGCAGCTGCGTGTTCAGGTAACAAGTAGTATGAAAGGAGAAGACATCTCACAGCTGAAATTCACCAGCGAAGTAGGTCAGGACCGGCACACGCGCACAGTGGTCGGTGCAGGGGGTGAGGGACGATGCTTCAATGCAGTGTCCGTCGTAGCATCACGCAACGAGGCGGGAAAATCATGAAAATGAAGAAATGTCGAGATTACTAACCGCCTACAACCAGGGCTCATCGTGTCGTTCGTCTGATGGCGAAACGCGGCAGTGTCTTCGTGCTGAGCAAGGTTTCCCGCAGCCGATTAAATCGAATCAATATTACAACCACGTTTACAAACACGTTCGCGTTACTTCTATTTCGAGACCGATTCGCATCTTCGTTTGTAGAGGTATCTTTGTTGAAGGGTCAATAACTATAGGGTTTTAGTGTTTATTTTGGGGATAAAAGATCAAGTATGAGTTTTCAATTCGTGTAATCTACACACTTTAACTTGACAAATGTGTCTTCGTGGCTTGCACAACGTATTATATCAGGAGTGTCATAAAATAGATCATATCAAGAGTCCATAATAGAAAAATACTGTCTATTATGGAATATTGATCATATAGATCATTTATGTTATGACACTCCTGATTATATGAATCACAGGCACTTGGAACGTCTCAATAAAAAATATTAATGGTAAATAAACACGAAATGCACAGGGCGGGCGTGCGGTGTACTTGTGTGTTGCAGATGAGCATTTGACCGGCATTTACAGGTGATTATAGGCGAAATAGAGTAGAGAAACATTTAAGACTTTGGTACATTTCGTGTTTATTTACCATTAATTTTTTTATTGAGACGTTCCAAGTGCCTGTGATATGAATGCATTTATTTCGGATTGCATAGACCGACACAGTAAGCATCGCCAACACCATCTTGCGTCCGCCGCCGCCGCCGCCACGGCTTATGTCCATGTCGTGCTAGCGCAGCTCGCGGGTGAAATTAACATTGACGTGCGCGTCCCGGTTTTCACGTTTTTTCTACTTTTCCGCTCGAAATCCGACAAATAGTTTAATGACGTTCACCGCCTGGGGTCTACATCTTGCCGTGTACCGCAAATGTAATTAGGCGGCAGTACCCCCCACGAGTAGAGCAACACGAGAGAGAGAGAGAGAGAGAGAGAGAGAGCGAGAGAGAGAGTGAGAGAGAGAGAGCGAGAGAGAGAGAGAGAGAGAGAGAGAGAGAGAGAGAGAGAGAGAGAGAGAGAGAGAGAGGGCGCGGTGTAATATAATGCAAGCACCCGTACAGGCCCTTCGAATTCCTTCTGGACTCGAGAAACGCCCGAGATGAAGCGCCGTCTAGCGGGGGTTTGCTTTCAAGCGCTGCGCTAAAGCGTTATATTTCACCGAATAATTTCGCGCGTCGTGGCCACGAATGGGGGTAAATTTGAACTCGGCTCGTCTGGTTTGCCGGCAGTATTTCCACGAAGGACGGAAGAAACGTGGGGCGCTGCTTCCAGACTACCTGCAAACGCTGGAACGGGCAAGAACATGATGCTGAACAGGCGCAAGATCAAAATGGCGTCAGAAAAAGCGATTGTTTTCCGCGCTAGACAAGTGCTCCATGCCAATCCAGATTCACGGGGACCGCGACCACACGACATACAGGTAAAATAAAATAACATAAATAAATATATACATATATAATATATAATATATATATATATAAGTAAAAATTGATAAATTAAGTAAACAATAATAGAAAGTGAAAAATAAATATAATTTCCTCTTTTCTTTCTCTCTTTCTCTTTTCTCTCTCTTTCTCTCTCTCTCTCTCTCATCGTTCTCTCTCTCGTCTCTCTCTCAATCTCTCTCTCTTCTCTCTCTCTCTCCTCCTCTCGCTCTCTCGAACAAACATGGTGTAAAAAAAATCGACGAAGAAAGATTTTATACTGTCGTGAATATATCACCCAACTGGTAGCAGTTCTAAGAATTTGGTTGCGATCCTTTAAAGGAAGTAATACATTTTTTTAAACGATATAATCTCTTTATACTACACATGATTATACAAGGCCTATATATATATATATATATATATCATGAGATCAGTAAAATTCTCGATCGTGTGTGATAGCGAATGACCATTACATCCCGTTGTTATTCCAAGTTATTCCTCATTCAATATACAGCCAATCAGATTATATTTTTAAAGTTTGAATGCCATAAATGATGGTCCGCGACCTTCTATTCTTTGCGCATGGACACGTCTTGCAATGGCTTTGTAGTCCAATACGGTATGCAATAGAAAGTCCCTAGCTGTCACGAAATACCAAGACACATGCTATAGCAAATGAAACAGCCAGTGGGGGTATGAAAATACATTGATTGTGAGTTTTTTGCCTATTTATTAAATAATCAGAATGTGGCAATTGAAGCAGCTGCCCTTTACCGTGATGACGTAAATATCGTTGGCGTAGTTCATTTGCGCTAGTGCTCAAAATTAATATTTAATAAAAGCGATACTATATTTAATCACTGGGCTACTACTACTACGTACTACTACTACTACTACTAAACTACTACTACTACTTACCTTATACCACTACTTAACTACTACTACTACTCTACTAGCACACTACTACTAACTACTACTACTACCTAACTATACTACTACTACTACTAATACTAACTACTACTAAGCTACTGCCTGGCTGCTGCTAATTACTACTACTACTTACTTAACTACTACTACTAACCTACTACTACTACTACTACTTACTAACTACTACTAAACTACTACTACTACTACTGCTGGCTACTACTACTACTATACTGACTACTACTACTACTAACTAAACTAACTACTACTACCTACTACTTACTAAACAACTACTACTACTCTATTGCACTTGCTTCACAGAATTTTTGCCTAGGTATTATATTTGCAAGCGCTTTGAATAAGAAACTGAAACTTTTATTACAGGCGTTATTATATTTACTATATACTACCATTATATTTTATTATAAATAATAATTATAGGGTTAATTTAATTTAATTAAAATAAATTAAAAGGTTAATTATATTAATTTACAGGCGCTACTCTCCTAAAATCTATCATATATTAAACCGTTTCGATGTTTGATCCTAATCCGCTCGAATATAGTCATAACGTATTTGTGTTTTGTACGTAATGGCTTCGTGGTGCAGATTGACGATGACGTTTTTTCTTATCGTCGTCGACTTTGCAGTACGTGAACGCAGCGTACGAGCGACTGTCTGGTTACAGCAGCGAGGATATACTCGGCCGAGGCAGCCGCGAACTGTTTTACAGTAGCTCAGGAGACGAGACGGAAAAGATGTTCGCCCATGTTAAGAAGGCCAAGGTAAGTGCGCATGCGCTCGACACTCGTATTCACGTGGATTCGCGTTGGATGTAAGTCTATGTGGCGTCATCATCACTCGGCAATCAGTGCTAGGATGATACAGATAGACGCACTTCATGATCACATTGAGAGATGCTGTCGCTACGTTGATTAGTCCTAGTCTTTTGACATTTAACCTAGTCTTAGACCTTTGACCTTTGACCTAATCTTAGACCTTTGGCCTTTGACCTAGTCTTAGACCTTTGTCCTGAACCGCTGTCGGAAAAAATAGCGACGTTAATTTTTGTAACACCCGTAGTACTGTTCCTCGGGTTTATAGCGCTCCCAAGTTCTTAGCTGTACGATCGTTGCGACATCGGCTGCATTGCTTTCTCGTACGCCATCACTTCGATCTGACACTCTGCTATCTCGCGCCACGCTTGAGTCATTAGCCAGCTTCGAATGATATGTCACAGTGAGAGAGAGAGAGAGAGAGCGCGGTTAGTCGGTCGCTGTCGTTCCCCGCCACCGCAGCCTCCGTCTCACGCACAGTCTCCACAATGGCAGATACGTTTCCATAGTTACGGTGTCACGCTGGCAGCTATTTTCCACTTTCCCTGATGCGACATAATAAATGCGTTCCGTACAATTTGAGTCGTGGACATAGGGAGCCTATAGCGTACGAGCGAAGCGACCATCTCATTAGTATAATTGGCCGGAGGCTGGATAGGTAATGACCGCAAGTAAATGCATGTATACTTGTCAACATTTAGAATTTTATGTATGATGCGTAAAACGCATAATTGTGGAAACGACACCTTTGCAGTTGTAGGCTAGAAAACATTCTCATTTAGTTCTGTTCTGTCGCCGATGTTCTGCATTGTCACAAGTGTTCTATATTGTCACAAATGTTATATATTGGCACCAGTATTCCGTATTGTCACGCGTTATATGTATTGCCGTCAGTAGCCTATATTGTGACCAGTGTTATGTATTGCCACCTGAGTTTTGTATTGTCATCATAATTTTGGTACTGTCATTCGGTACAATCCAGTGCGCCTACGACAATATGTTCATCTCGTGTGCTGCATTCGCGGCCATATTGCCAGCATGTACATCTTCAGATGTGTCCCCTGTGCAGGTGCTTGCAGCGTGAACGGTCCGGACATTGCAATAAGCTAATTAGTGATAACAAATGTTTCGAATGTCATATAATGGCCTTGTTAATGCGACCCTCGCGAATAGCTTCTCTGGTAAATTCTGTGAAGCTCTGAGAGTAATGAACACGGAATGTATGGAAAGAGATAGTAATGTATTCACTATTTTTTTCAATGTAGTATCTTTAGTTGACAACGTAACTAACAGTTAGTTTAGAGCTAACTTGCTGCTAAAAGTCACAATCATGCGGACGTATACGTAACAAACATGAAACACGAATCATCATGACAGCATACAATTAACAACGCATTACATGCAGGACGAATCCCAGATATTCTCCATACCAAACCCTACACGTAGGGTACTATCCTATCATTCCATGCTGAACAACAAATGCATAGCAGCGCGTGCAGTAAACCGAATGCTATCACTAGAACATGTCTCTTCACTACACTCCAGGTTCATGTATTTGTGTTTGGATTACATGCAATAAAGATTTAATAATAAAAATAATAATAATAATAATAACTAGGACAATTAACTACCAGTGGGGGGACCACTGCGTGTAGTAGAATACAAACACGGCGCTGTAAACAGAACACCCCGTGCACAGCCTAAAGCAGGTATTCTTGTTTTCTGTTCTCAGGCGTGGGAAGGACGCTGCTGCGTAAAAAAGAAATCTGGTGACATCATCCGAGTGCGATGCAGCGCTACTCCAGTTATAGACCAGGACAGGTGAGCGCATGACATTTCTTTCAACGCGCAACGCACCGCAATGGATCGATACATCGCGAAAAAAAAGCGCCATTTTGATGCATTTTATATACACGCTGACGTTGCTTTCTGTCATTCCCATGGCAACCTATGCGACAACAAGATACAGCCATTTCACACACGAGTCTCTATATACGCTGCCACACCTGGGGTAAACCTAGAAGCGAGTAAAAGTTCCAGAGACAAAGGCCCCACAACCGAAATAAAACGGATCCGTATGAAATTGTCGCCATTGTTGTCGCGTGATGTTGTGATCTTCTCCACTCGCTTGCCAGAAACCCGCGTAGCACGTCGCATGTCAGCGCGTTCTCTTAATAAGTACATCTAATATATATTTCAGTTCGTATGTATGTATGTATGTATGTATGTATGTATGTATGTATGTATGTATGTACTTCTGTTCCTTGCTGCTGCCGGCCCTGCTGCTTACTGTTTCTGCTGCTGCTGCTACTACTACTTACTACTACTACTACTACTACTTACTACTACTCTACTATACTACTACTTCTACTACTATGTTACTACTACTACTATACTACTACTACTTACTATACTACTCTACTACTACTACTACTACTACTACTACTACCTAATACTATTACTATTATTACTACTACTACTTAACACAACCACAAAAAATAATACTTACTAGTCTACTACTACTACTACTACTACTACTACTACTACCTACTACTACTTACTAACTACTACTACGACTACTACTACTACCACTACTTTCTTATGTATTACGTTCATAATAGCTCAGTAAGGAAACGCTATGCGTCAGACTCCTGGACGCAGAATCCGTTTTACGCTGGAATTGTGCCATAAGTAGGATGGATTGTGGTTCTTTGCTAGCCACACAACACCAGTTCCATTTCATAGTAAAAAAAAACAGTCAGTTTGGAATTGTCCAGCTAGGGATGACTGCTTGTTCACAATGATTGTGCCATAGACGCGCATCATATTGATTACCCGCCACAAATTGACACATAATAAACCACCGTTCGAAGGTATCGCTGCGCGGAATAGATATTAAATCAGACAGCTGACACTAACTTGGACTAGTCTTCACCGACGGCTAAGATTTATGTATTCATGCTGAAGATAGCAAAGTGCAGGTCGAGTACCGTACATGCATCAAGAGGTCACATACCCCAACTAGAGATCTCTATGTATGGCATTCTGATGGTCTCTATTATGCGACTAACCCGTGACTTATTAATAGGATGTATTGCATCTTTTCTGCCGATGCACGATGCCTTGCACTCCCAGTTCCGTTAGATACAACATGGGACCTATAGTCGCTTCACGAACACGTTCCGTTGGCCAGCCACATTGCCGCGCATGCTGGTTTTGTAGTAGTCTGCTATAATGGTAACCTTAGTAATCGGAAGGGCATGCTGCAGTTGGATTAAAAACCAGTGTGCTTGCACGCTTACTGTTGCAGTTCGTCTTCGCTCAGACTGCGTTTCTTACTTAACCCGAGTGGCCTAACTGGCGCATCTTCGTATATCTGACAAAGTGCACAACCTCTGTGGTTCATTGACCCGTTGTTACGCTGCCAGGGTCTGTATGTGCCCCTGCGGTCTGCGAACGTACCCTGAGGTACGTCGGTATACGCCGAAAACGTTACCTGGTACTATCCACTAATATGCCGTCCGATACCTCGACCCTACTCTTTTACTAACGAGTCTAGGGAGTGCCTACGCCTATTACTCCCTAACCCATAACCCTAACCCTAACCATATCAGATAGTTACCAGCGGTACGTTTCGGTATACCGCCGACCGTACCCAGGGTATTACGCTTCCGGCCGTAACCCAGTGGAGACATTACGATCCTAGTCAGCGTTAGACTTACTGTTACTTGTTACTGCACTACTGCCTTACTGTGACTTTACTGTTACCGTTACCGTTACCGTTCCGTTACCATTCACGCTTACCGTTTACGTTACCGGTTACCGTTACCCTACACGTGCTACCCGTTACCGTTACCGTTACCGTTTACCGTTCCGTACCGTTTACTCGTTATGTTACTGTTACTGTTACTGTTACCGTTACTGTCATACTTCGGGTTCTGGTTCAGGTTCGGGTTCAGGTTCGGGTTTGGGGTCAGGTTCGGGTTCGGGTTCGTGGATGCAGGGCTGGTTCAGAGTTCGGGTGTTTGGAGGTCAGGTTCGCGTGTTCGCGGTTCGGGGTTCATGGTTCGGCGGTTCGGTGTTGGCTGGATTTAGTGCATGGTTTGTCTTACTTTAGTTAGTTTGTTTTTTTTAGTTATATCGTATCATCGCCTATCGTTATTTCTTTGCATATAATATTGTCTATAAATTGTATATACCGCGAATAAATAACAGCGTCAATATGCATTTCAGTTGCTCGTTAAGATCGACGATCCGCTAATTAATGAAAAGGGCGTCACACACGCGTCTCCGGCTCGGCTGTTCATCTCTGTAATTATACTATGTGCATGCATCATCGCTTTCACATCGGAATTACCGGAGCATCACGCGCAGAGTCCCTCCATACTCGTAATACTACGTCGTTTAATTAACGTTATCACTCTCAAAATCATAAAGCACGTTGCTTACTTATCGCATCAGCAGACTCTTGGGGTAATGTCGATACGATACGATACGATACGATACTCCCGATACGTTCCATCAAATCCCGCATCAACTGTCGACATCGCGTTGCCTCGCTTTCCTCTGCTTCCCGTAGCTGCTGCCTTCGCACACGTTTTTAACAGTTGTAACAAGCGCTGTCGCAAGCACCACTGCATGCTGGCGGTTAGGGTCTGCAACCTTCCCGTTAATCTCTATCAGAATCCATCGCGGAAAATGCATAAAAATGTTCCTGCCTATGCGCTCATGCGAACGAAAATGTTCTCTAACATCCCTTTTCCACCAGATGCCACCTAACCCTTAAACCAACTTGCTATGTAGAACTTCTCAAGCACGGCCAACTGATTCCTTATGTTGGCAAGAGATATAGATAGAGAGATAGATAGATGATAGATAGATAGATAGATACGACTGATAGCTAGATGATAGATAGTAATCAGATAGCATAGTAGATAGATAGATAGATAGATAGATAGATAGCATAGGATAGTAGATGATAGATAGAGTAGATAGATAGATATATAATAAGAAGATAGATAGATAGATAGACTAGATAGATAGATAGATAGAATTAGATAGATAGATGATAGATAGATAGATAGATAGATAGATAGTAAATAGATATATAGATGGTATGGTAGATAGATAGATAGATAGATGATAGTAGATGATAGATACGAATAGATAGATAAGCATAGATAGATAGATAGAATAGAAATAGATAGATAGATAGCATAGAGATCATAGATAGATAAGATAGATAGATAGATAATAGATTAGATAGATCGATAGCCTTTTTTTGATCGATTAGACTAGTAGATATATACGATAGATAGATAGACTAGATAGATTAGATAGAATAGATAGATATAGATGATAGATAGTATGGATGGATGATAGATAGATTAGATAGATAGATACGCATAGATAGAATAGATCAGATAGATAGATAGATAAAGATAGCATAGATAGATAGATGATAGATAGATAGAGATACTAGATAGATAGATATGATAGAATGATAAGATAGATAGATAGCATAGATAGATAGATAGAATAGATGATAGATAAGATAGATAGATAAATAGATGAATGGTATGGTGGTAGCATAGATAGATAGATAGATAGGATAGATAGATAGTTATAGTAGTAGATAGATACGACTAGATAGTTAGATAGTAGATAGAAGTAGTAGCATAGATAGATAGATTAGATAGTAGATAAGATAGATACAGATAGATAGTAGATAGATAAGATCAGATAGTTATAGGATAATTATATAGATAGATAGAATAGATAGATACGTAGATAGATAGAATAGTAATAGATCAGATAGACTAGATAGATAGATAGATAGATAAGATAAAATGAATAAGATAGATGGGATGGATAGATAGATAGCATAGATAATAGATTAGATAGATCAATAATAGAATAGGGCTCAGATAGATAGATAGTTAGATAGATAGATAGATAGAATAGATAGATAGATAATAGTATGAGATAGATAGATAGATAGGTATGATAGATAGATAGATAAAGATAGATAGACTAGATAAGAATAGATTAGTCAGCATTAGATAGAATAGATTAGATAGATTAGATAGATAGAATAAGATACATAGATAGATAAGATGATAGATAGATAATAGATAGATAGATAAATAGATAGATAGAATAGTATAATGGAATGGATGGCATAGATAGGATAGATAGATAGATAGATAGATAGCATAGATAATAGATAGATAGCATGGCAATGATTAGATTAGATAGATAGATAGATATGATAACTAATAGATAGAT
>NW_014577286.1:373962-378606 GCF_000485595.1 Priapulus caudatus | reverse complement strand
CAGCAGCAGCAGCAGCAGCAGCAGCAGAAGCAGCAAAGCAGTAGTAGCAGCAGCAGCAGCAGCAGCAGAAGCAGCAAAAGCAGTAGTAGCAGCAGCAGCAGCAGCAGTAGCAGCGGTAGCAGCAGCAGCAGCAGCAGCAGTAGCAGCGGTAGCAGCAGCAAAAGCAAAAGCAGCAGCAGAAACAGAAGCAGTAGCCGCAGCAGGCGGTGTCAAAAGGCAAAAGAAGGGCAGGTAGCAAAGAATGTGTGGGGGGTATAAAAAAGTGGGTGGCCGGAATTACCATCCCCGCCACTGTACCACGTACGTAAGTTGCCGCTAACGTTTAGCGAATCTTGTTGACATATTAGGAGGGAGTAGGGAGAAGTCTCGCTAGCAGAATAACATGCTAGAATGCAATAAATCATCTTGCTGCCGTGCGCTCTCATAGAAATATTGACACTGCAGTTATAACGAAATAGCACATTGAGGGTAATTGCTTGACATGTGGGCTTGGGTGTTTCGCGGGTAAACCTCACAGAATAAATGCAACCTCGTTCTACCGCCACTTGTTACGCAAAATAGGGTTGTAAATATTGACCTGGCAGTGAGATTTGTGTATATACGCTAAGGGATCGACTGCTTGCTCGCTCTGTCGTGAGTGGGCACGTTGTTGTTGCCTCGTAGATCAACGCTGTGAAATATCAACGCAGAGTAGGTCAACTGTATAGCAGCTGTACACATGCGAGTTAGGAAGTCATCATCAGCAGTTGAAGAACGCGACTGATGACTTAACAACCTACTCGAACCAGCCTAAATTATCGATATATATATATATATATTATATATATGTGTGTAAGTTTACCTCCATCATCTCAATTTCAAATTCACGCAATCCGGAAATTTATATTAATACTAATTTATTTTACAACATTGTCACGTCCATCAAGTTTTAGGATAATAATTATTCACATTATTATAATACCAATATAATTGATTTCTCATAATATAGCCATGATTTAAATTATAGGTGAACATATTCACGTAAATTATGATGACTAGGCCTATTTGAGCATGATGATTATGAACTACACAATAATATCAGGGGTGTATAATATAGACTATATATCTACACATTATTATGTCTGTAATATCTTTGATATCTTCATATATATATATATTATACACTTCTAATAATATGTTGCACGGGTCAACATGCATGACTATCGGCAGGCTATAGGGATATAACTTAATTGCTACGAGGTATAAGTGTGCCGTAAATAGCCATGACGCGTGGCTGGGAAGACAGAGATGTGAAGCCTCAGACGAGTGAGACCGCATGCGAAACCGGGACAGCGTGCTATACATAGAAACTCACTACCTGCGATGCAAACATGTGTATGCACGCACGCACGCACGCACGCATCATTATCCCGGTTAACGTCATGTCTGTTATAAATATATATTATATATATTATATATATTATATAATAAAACAATGTATATATATATAAATAATACGTCTGTTATTATGTATGATTTCGGTGACTGTTGCAGGCGTATTGGACAGGTTGTGTATACGTACGCTCCTCACTCAGAAGTCGAGGTGCTGGGAGACATCCAGAACAGTGTCACTAGTCTGAAGGATGCGGACCTACCGCCATTACCAAACGGTAAGCATCCACTGCGCATGCGCTGGCCGGTCGTCGACGTAACCATGGCGATATAAACAAACGAGCATCGGTATCCATTATACATACCTCTGATACCTAGAGCATCCATAGTAACCACTGTGATAACTGTGAATGATAATAACCTTCAAATGGCTTCAGTTTTCTCACCGCAATATCAAACGACAAGCTGCAGAAATCCCAAACGTCGACATTCGACCAAAAACGCAAAATAATCTCGAAAGCGGATCTAGCTTTAAAATAATCGAGAACAATATACGCTCAGTGTTTATGATTTTATCATCGCTCACATAATTTTATATGCAACTGTAAACGCAATATCCGGTGAATTCTACATGATTTAACGCGTGTACTAACGATCAACTCGCCGCTCAGAAATTATTATGACAACATTAGACTGCACTGCGCTGCACTTCGAATGCGTCTGTATATATAACAACTGGCCTTGTTAGTGTCCTTGCGTGCTTACAACGCGTGTCCATTAGCGGAACGGATTCGATGGTGCATTTGCACAGACGGTGTTTAGTCGCGCAAAAGCTTGTGTGTGCGTTGTGCTAATAATGACGTCAGCATGAGCCACGACTAATGTCGTTTACCAATTACTCTTTTCATTTCTTTTCCACTGAAGACATTTACTATCGACGCGGGAGCGTGCGTTCACTCATCAATTATACAGGTGACTTAAGATCCATGCGTAGTGAAGGTTAGTACTAACAGTGTGTGTGTGTGTGTGTGTGTGTGTGTGTGTGTGTGTGTGTGTGTGTGTGTGTGTGTGTGTGTGTGTGTGCATCTACACACGGTAGAGTGTATCTACGTCCAATACCTGCATCTACGGCATGGTGGCTGTATCTACACACGGTAGATGTATCTACGTACAATACTGCTCTACGCATGGTAACTGTATTACTACACGGTAGATGTATCTACGTACAATACCTGCATCTACGCAGGTGGGCTTGTATCTACACACGGTAGATGTATCTAGTACAATACCTGCATCTACGCATGTGGCTGTATCTACACACGTAGATTGTATCTACGTACAATACTGCATCTAGCGCATGGTGTGCTGTATCCTACACACGTAGATGTATCTACGTAAATACCATGCATCTACGCATGATAGCTGTATGTACACGCGTAGATGTATCTACGTACAATACCTGCATCTACGCATGGTAGGCTGTATCTACACGGTAGATGTATCTACGTACAATACGCTATCTACCATGGTAGCTGACTACACAGCGGTAGATGTATTACGTACAATACTGCATCTAGCGCATGTGGCTGTATCTACACACGGTAGATGTATCTACGTACAATACCTGCATCTACGCATGGTAGCTGTATCTACACACGGTAGATGTATCTACGTACAATACCTGCATCTACGCATGGTGGCTGTATCTACACGCGGTAGATGTATACGTACAATACCTGCATCTACGCATGGTAGCTGTATCTACCGCGGTAGATGTATCCTACGTACAATACCTACATCTACGCATGATAGCGTGTATCTACAGCGTAGATGTATCTACGTACAATACCTGCATCTACGCATGGTGGCTGTATCTACACACGGTAGATGTATCTACGTACAATACCTGCATCTACGCATGGTAGCTGTATTACACGCGGTAGATGTCTCGTAACAATACCTGCATCTACGCATGGTGGCTGTATCTACACAGTAGATGTATCTACGTACAATACCTGCATTCTACGCATGGGACTGTATCTACACACGGTAGATGTATTACGTACATACCTACATGCTACGCATGGTGGCTGTATCTACACACGGTAGATGTATCTACGTACAATACCTGGCATCTACGCATGGTAGGCTGTATGTACACACGCGGTAGATGTATCTACGTACAATACCTGCATCTACGCATGGTAGCTGTATCTACACACGGTAGATGTATCTACGTACAATACCTGCATCTACGCATGTGGCTGTATCTACACACGGTAGATGTATCTACGTAATACCTGCATCTACGCATGGTGGCTGTATCTACACACGGTAGATGTATCTACGTACAATACCTGCATCTACGCATGGTAGCTGTATCTGACACGGTAGATGTATCTACCGTACAATGACCTTGCAATCTACGCATGGTGTGTATCTACACGAGTATAGTATCTACGTACAATACCTGCATCTAACGCATGGTAGCTGTATCTACACACGGTAGATGTATCTAACGTACAATACCTACATTACGCATGGGTAGCTGTATCTACACGCGGTAGATGTATCTACGTACAATACCTGCATCTACGCATGGTAGCTGTATGTACACGCGGTAGATGTATCTACGTAAATAACCTGCATCTACGCATGGTAGCTGTATCTACACACGGTAGATGTATCTACGTACAATACCTGCATCTACGCATGGTAGCTGTATCTACACGCGGTAGAGTATCTATGACGTACAATACGCTGCAATCTACGCATGGTGCTGTATCTACACACGGTAGATGTATCTACGTACAATACGCTACATCTACGCATGGTGGCTGTATCTACACACGGTAGATGTATCTACGTAGCAATACCTGCATCGTACGCATGTGGCTGTATCTACACACGGTAGATGTATCTACGTACATTACCTCATCTACGCATGTAGCTGTATCTACACACGGTAGATGTATCTACATAATACCTGCATCTACGCATGGTGGCTGTATCTACACACCACGGTAGATGTATTACGTACAACACTGCATCTACGCATGGTAGCTGTATCTACACACGGTAGATGTATTACGTACATACCTGCATCTACGCATGGTGGCTGTATCTACACACGGTAGATGTATCTACGTACAATACCTGCATCTACGCATGGTGGCTGTATCTACACACGGTAGATGTATCTACGTACAATACCTGCTCTACGCATGGTGGCTGTATCTACACACGGTAGATGTATCTACGTACAATACCTGC